>NW_018406415.1:451535-515614 GCF_002113885.1 Mizuhopecten yessoensis
TTGATTCAATGTCCAATTTTTCTTTCTTCTGAAGGGTTTCAATACAATTTTCCTTCAATTCATCGCCAAACCCCTTATAATGCCAAAAGTTCTTGACAAATCGTAGCAGTACAAAGAGGTTCCACTCTATTTTTGTGATTTATAAATTTGTTGCAAATTGTTTGTGGTCTATAAATTCTTACTGTAAGAAGATTTGTCATTTTTTGAAATGGGTGTAAAAGACCACTATGTTTATGGCGGTGATCTATTTCATTGAAAATATACTAAGCATTGCACGTGTTAAGTTTCATCGTATTACCTATGCACCGGCAGAAACCTGTACATATTACTTAAGTTCTTCCTGAAAATATCATTTCAAGGTAATATTTAACGAATTGTAATATCAAATTTATATTATTTAATGTGTTTTTGACAATAACATCTATCTACACAATGAACCTTGCATTATTGTCAAGTGCTTTCAGACATTGATTTTTTTAGTTTTTTTAGTTATGTTTTTCAGAGAAAATTTGTAAAGGGATTTGTTTTAAAGAATGTTAACTTCATTGTTGTCTAAAATTACATTATAGCTATACTTTTTATTAAATGACACAACATTATGTTTTTCAAATATATCGAAATATAAATTGATGCAAGCTACATTGTCTGTTCCATCGGTCTGTTTACAACTCTAGACGTTTAAAGAAAGATCTACAATTGAGCACTGTTATCATGTACAGTCGTGAAATTGAAGTTGTTTTTATTAACATGTACATGTAATTACATCGTACCCCTACACAGTGTAATATGCTGTAGTCACCTAAAATTTCATAAAAAGTCATGTTCAATGACAACAATTAAAATTCGGAACTTATATAATGTTATTTGTATATATTGAACTTGTTCATTGGCTATACAAAAACACATAGCCAGGTTAACGTAGTCAAAAATAAGGCATTAAGGCTGATGTCTTCATAAAAATAGCTCACTGGACTTATAACATGTCAATCTCTTTTGCGATCCAACTGAGTCCGGAGAAATGTTAATAATTTTAAGTTTATTTAAATACCTAGGTCATGAGGAGCTTTATTTCTCTTCTACTAACTCAAATAACGATAGATGTTGCCATGCGAAACCACTAAAGTCATAGAAAAATCCACTGGTAATACATTTTAGCAATTAATAAATAAGAAAACAAAGGCAAAGTAACCTTGATCGATAAATGAACTTTAGATGATGTGCCATTTGATAACATTCTGAGACTATATGAAAGCGCTAGACATGTTTTAAACATTGAACAAGTCTAGCTCTTTTATGAAAACATTGAATGTTAAGAAAGGACATTTTATATGAAGTTTCAGTAGTTTTTATGGTCAAAGGTCTATGGTTTTACACTTATATATACCGGTAAAATATGTTACGCGGACGTTTTACTATCACGTTTGTAGTTTCCCATAGCAACAATCATCCTTTTGTGAGACAGTTGGCTATTGATGATAAGTTTAATATGTAAAAGTACATTCAAATATATTTAACTGTCATCACCATATATAGCCATCACATTGTACAGTGTGACCACTACACCGTATATAACCATCACATTGGGAGTGTGACCATTATACCATATATAACCATCACATTGGAAAGTGTGACCACTACACCATATATAGCCATCACATTGTACAGTGTGACCCCTACACCATATATAGCCATCACATTGTACAGTGTGACCACTACACCGTATATAACCATCACATTGGGAGTGTGACCATTACACCATATATAACCATCACATTGGACAAGGTGACCACTACACCATATATAGCCATCACATTGTACAGTGTGACCACTACACCGTATATAACCATCACATTGGGAGTGTGACCATTACACCATATATAACCATCACATTGGAGAGTGTGACAACTACACCATATGTAACCATCACATTGGGAGTGTGACCATTACACCATATATAACCATCACATTGCAGAGTGTGACCACTACACAATATATAACCATCACATTGTAAGGTGTGACCACTACACCATATATAACCATCACATTGGACAAGGTGACCACTACAACTTATATAACCATCACATTGGACAAGGTGACCACTACACCATATATAGCTATCACATTGGACAAGGTGACCACTACTCCATATATAACTATCACATTGGACAAGGTGACCACCTCACCATATATAACTATCACATTGGACAAGGTGCCCACTACACCATATATAACTATCACATTGGACAAGGTGACCACTACCCCATATATAACTATCACATTGGACAAGGTGGCCACTACACCATATATAACCATCACATTGTAAGGTGTGACCACTACACCATATATAACCATCACATTGTACAGTGTGACCACTCCCCCATATATAACTATCATATTGGACAAGGTGACCACTCCACCATATATAACCATCACATTGCAGAGTGTGACCACTACACCATATATAACCATCACATTGGACAAGGTGTGACCACTACACCATATATAATCATCACATTGTAAAGTGTGACCACTACACAATATATAACCATCACATTGGACAAGGTGACCACTACACCATATATAAACATCACATTGTACAGTGTGACCACTACACTATATATAAACATCACATTGTACAGTGTGACCACTACACCATATATAACCATCACATTGGAGATTGTGACCACTCCACCATATATAATCATCACATTGTACAGTGTAACCACTACACCATATTTAACCATCACATTGGACAAGGTGACCACTACACCATATATAACCATCACATTGTACAGTGGGACCACTACACCATATATAACCATCACATTGTAAAGTGGGACCACTACACCATATATAACTATCACATTGTAAAGTGTGACCACTACACCATATATAACTATCACATTGTAACGTGTGACCACTACACCATATATAACTATCACATTGTACAGTGTGACCACTACACCATATATAACCATCACATTGTACAGTGTGACCACTCCCCCATATATAACTATCACATTGGACAAGGTGACCACTACACCATATATAACTATCACATTGTACAGTGTGACCACTCCACCATATATAACCATCACATTTTGCATACCCCCTACCCCCCAAAAACAAATTCAAACTTATTACATATATATCCAAAAACAAAAGCTACACGTCACACAGGTAACTTTCACACAGGTAAGTTACCTGTGAGGTAAGTATGAAACAGTCTATAATTGGTTTGCCATTGTCTTTCTATATCAACACTTTTCTTTGTTTTCTAAAAAGTGAGGAAACTGAGAACACCCCGTATTGTTACTGGTCGATGCATGTGTTTATCGGAGATTAATTTCATTGCCTATTGCAATGTCCATCATTAACTGAATTCAGAAAAACGTCTTTAGATAGGTACTATTATATAAGAAATAACAGACATGTACGTACCTTGAATATTTTAAGTATGTTTCTCTATACTTTGTATTGTAAAGAGAATAAACTGAATGGAATTGAATCGGTGCAATCCACATTAATGTGCTCGCTACATTATAGGATAACTGGTTTCAAGATATGTCAGGAAGGTGGGAGTTGAAAATATGGTCCACACCATATTTTAAACTTCCGGCTGATATAAACTAGCAAGCAAGTCCAACGATTTCTTCAACAATAAGATATTGAAGAAATATTTGGACTTACATGCTAATTCATGTCAATGGGGATGGTTAAAGGAAATATCAAGATATTGTTTTTCAACTGATATTGTAGAACTGAAATTAGGTATATTTAGTACTTTGATACACATTAAATAAGGTTGAATGAGCGAATGATATACTGATGTTCATTCAGTACATCTTGTTTTCTAGCTTCAAACGACAGGAAACAGCCCATTATGATAGACACGCGGGATCCAGTATGATGTCGTCTGGTTACAAAGCAACGGGACAGGTAAGAATATCACAACGAGGTTCAGGTCAGCTACTGGGAAATTGTCTTTCAGATAGAACTATACAAAACTGTCACAATAGATAAAAAGAAAGAATAGACTACCTAATGTTGTATATCAATGCACAAAGCCAGACAAGGTCAAAACTATTTCCTGTACTATATAGACGTATTGTCGATTTAGGACTTAGTGGTACTATAGGTCACAAAAATATGTATCTGAATAGTCCCGAAACATATTGTAACGATTTCCGCCGACGGCTATCGAGGTCCGCTTCGCCAGTTTAGCGAAATAGTAGTCCCAGACTACTTGAAATCTGCCGCATACAAAACGTCACTCCGGGCAAGCTCAGGAATTCTTCTAGAGGGATCTTCTCAGTGTCAGTAACAGTTAGAGTACATGTTAACTCAGTTAAATTAATTAGTAGAAATGAATGACAAAGGCCAGTTAAAAAAAGTATAAAAAAAAATATTGTAAGAAAAAGAATAATTACTTACAATACAAATCATTCAAACATAGCAATCTCAAGCTTTCGAGCATTAAAGCCATTTTGGTCTCTGTGGAGTATAACATATAGACAGATAGACCTTCACCGCCATAGTTGACGATAGCAACTGTTCAAGTTTCAAATTTACAACTTTGCATACAGCAGATAATGTATTCTTAAACAAAAATTACATTTCAACTTTGCCAGATTAAATCCCTGCACCATATGGCCATTCAGTCAATTGTTAGTAATGTTTCGAGTCGGTAGGTATGGTTTGGATGTCAGTAACTCCTATATTTAAATGCAACGACAGCTGTCCCAGTGCAGGGCTGTCAGAGTCGGGCACGTATATAGCTCCTCACCATACCTGCATAAAAATAACTACAAATTAAATACATATATATGAAATAAATCAAATCAAATATACCTTACAGTTGATACACTAGCATCAAAATCATATATTATATGTATTATCTATCCATGTGATTAATCTTAATTGCATCAAATTAAACTCCGCGAAAAAAAGTTCCCAACAACATTTTATTCCCAATAATTGCTGTCAACCCTCCCTCATTTTGACCACAATTTACCAATCTCCCTCATTGAAGTCAAAACTCAAAATCTACATCCTGTTGTCAAATCATCTACTAGTTACAGCAGGACAGTTGTAATGATCATAACAGATGTGTCTAAATCAAATTAATTCTTTTTTGGGTTATTTTGATGGGTATTAAGGGGACAGATAGAAGCAGTTTCAATCGCGTTTCACGCACTTTTTCCCTATTTGAAATGTGGAATGAGGGAGATCTCACTCATTGGAGGTTTCAGAGGTTGACACCTATGTTACAGACTAAGATTCGTTAAATCAGAATCTATAAAAAAAGTTCCCAACAACATATCTTTTTGTCATAATACTAAGATCACAGACAGAGATATGTGGAATTTGGGTACAATCCTGACTGAGTGTGACACCCTTTTAAGACGTTAATGTCATCGATGACTACCAGTTTCGTATTACAAGTTTCTGCCGTAAAGCATAGCATGTGTAAGATAACAGACACAGACAAGTAGTTTTATTCATCTTAATTGTATTGACACGATGTGTATCGTTATTAATCTTACACAGGTGACCGTTAAGGCCCATAGTTTTTTGTTTCATTTGTTGGTGGATTTACGTGGGAATGAATTGGAGGGTGTTTTCCCGTCCTGCATCCCTGGTTGTCCTTGTTAAGTTCGAATTGTTAACGTCTTGAGACTAAGGTATATCTTACTGAAATTTTCAAAAAACATCTTCTAGCTACGACCGTGGCTCGAACATGCCGTTCAAAATGGCACGATTTCAGACCTTATAGGATTAGCTTACCTTTAAATGTAAACGAAGTATGCCTAGATCCTTCGTAGCTTCAATACGCGATGTGTTATTGTTTCGTACATTTTAAACTGTCGGAAACATCTTAGTCTTGTGTCAGGGCCAGGGGAAACTCGGACTGACCAGTTACCACTGTTACCATTGACAGGATATTCGAATAGACAAGACCCCAGTTGCGAAGGTGGTGATGTAATAGTTTGATGTTTAGGTCAAAACCTATGCATGTACGTTAAAAAATTACCTGGTTTTGGCTTTAGGAGGTTATTTCCTCTTAAACTAGCATTTCATGTGCCAGAACAAACTCCATCTAAAATACGAAGGCCAACCTTGTGGACAACCTCGTCCGACAGCAGAGCTAACCCCCTTGTTACGTAAAATAGTCACTAATAATACGAAGTAAACAAACTTATAAGGCAGTAATAAGATCTGCAAAGCTTATGATAAACATCAACCCTGGAGACGCGATAACAGTAGCGTCAACAACACTAGGGAAATAAACAGAGAGGTATGCCTAATAGTGGGTAAAAATTCAAATTCCAGAGTGGCAATAGTACTTAATCGCAAACTGGAACAAAGGTCGAGGTTATCTTATAGTTAAGGAGCAGTACCACAAACTGAATGACAAATCGCATAATTGAACAATAGCATAATGTTATAGATGCAGGCATACTCCGCAGATTTTTTGATGATTGATTGATACGAGCAGGATAAGGTAAATACAAAATAACCAGCATATCAGTCAACCCAAGGATTAGTTCGAATTATTCTGACGTTTTATCGACTTTTTTTTGTAATCGACGACAGACCGATATAAAAAAGTCAATAAAACGTCAGAATAATTCGGACTACCCAAAGATATGTTAAAAATTGAATCCTTCTACTAGTTGCAAATACTCGATTTGGAAGCATTTAGATACTGGGAAAAGAGACATTTAAATTAGTTGAAGCATCTTTGCCAAATGATAAATTTACCAGACCAATTTCTTCGATACCCCGTGGACTAGGCAAGGCTAACTTCCGAAATGTTGTCTGCAAAACGCATCTTCATTTAAGGGGTTTTACGCACTTCCTCTTCTGAAGTGCTTTTTGCTTAGTCGCTATTAACACTGAAGATGCCCGCATGACTTTTAGCTCACCTGCCCGAGGGGCAAGTGAGCTTATGTCATGGTGCGGCGATTTTTCATATTTGGCTGGTAGCTTCATGGGATAGAGCCGGACGCAGTTTGAGAATGAAAATTTCCTTGACCTACTTTCAAAGTCTCAGGGGTCAAATATGTCAAAACATTCAAACGATTTCTTCTGAAAAACTGAAAGGCATAGAATCTTCATATTTGGTTGGTGGTTTCCTGGGACAGAGCCCGGCAAAGTGTAAAAAAATGACCCTGGCCTTCTTACAAGGTCACAGGGGTCAAATATGTCAAACAATTAAACATCTTCTTCTGAAATATCTTAGAGCATAGTGTTAAAATATTTAGCTGGTAGCTTCCTGGGATGGCACCTGACAAAGTTTGAAAATGAAAATAACCTAGATCTCCTTATAAGGTCACAGGGGTCAAATATGTCAAACAACTTCTTAAAAAGAACCAAATAGCATGGAATCATATAATAATATTTCGCTGGTAGTTTCAACAGATGGAGCCGACAAAGTTTGCAAGTGAAAGTTGAGCGATACAGGCCCTCTCAGCCTCTTGTTCTAAAACAAGTTACCAAAACTGTAGTTATGGTATTTATAAAACAGTCAATGTATTATGAAGAGTAATATATGGCTGTAACATAACTCATATAATTAGAGGAAGTTACAGATGAGCACATGAACAACATTTCATCACATCACTAACTGTCAGTATACACCAACATTGTTGGGGGTGAAATCTCTAACAAGTAATAACAGTCAATGTAACATCGGAATTAAGGCAATAGACATGATGTTTCAGTTATTCAGAAGAAGTGGTTTAAAGTGTTTGACATATTTGACACCTGTGACCTCCAAAGTAGGTCAAGGTCATGTTCGTTCTCAAACTTTATCAGGCTCCACGCCAAGAAGCTACCAGCCAAATGTTAAGATTCTATAACTTTCAGTTCTACAGAAGATGTCGGTTGAAGTGTTTGACATATATGAGCCTTGCGACCTTGAAAATAGGACAAGGTTATTTTCGTTCGCATCATTGACCTGGCTCCATCACAGGAAGCTTCTGGCTTAATATTATAATTCTGTGCTTTTAGATTATTCAGAAAAAGTCGTTTAAAGTGTTATGACACATTTGACCCCGAGACCTTGAAAACAGGTCAAGGTCATTTTCATTCTCAAACTTTGTTGGGCTCCATTCTGAGAGCTACCAGTCAATAATGAAGATTCTATTTCTTTCAGTTCTTGAGAAAAAGTCGTTTGAAGCATTTAACATATTTGACCCATGTGACCTTGAAAGTAGGTCAAGGACTTTTCATTCTCAAACTTTGTCAGGCTCCATTCCAAGAAGCTACCAGCCAAATATTATTTTATACTTTTCAGGTCTTGAGAAATCGTTTGAAGTGTTTGACATATTTGACCCCTGTGACCTAGAAAATAAGTAAAGTTCTTTTTCATTTTTATACTTAGTAGGACTTTAGGCAAGGAAGCAACAAGCCAAATATTATGATTCTATACCTTTCAGTCCTTGAGAAAAAGTCGTTTGAAGCGTTTGACATATTTGACCCCTGTGACCTTGAAAGTAGGTCAAGGTCTATTCCATTCTCAAATTTTGTCAGACTCTATCCCAAAAAGCTACCAGCCAAATATTATGATCCTATACCTTTCAGTTCTTGAGAATTCATTTGACTTAGTTGACCCCTGTGACCTTGAAAATAAGTAAAGGTCTTTTTCATTCTCAAACTTTGTCAGACTCTACCCCAGGAAGCCACCGGCCAAATATAATGATTCTAAACCTTTCAGTTCTTGAGAAGAAGTTGTTGGAAATATTTGACCCTTGTGACCTTGAAAGTAGGTCAAGGTCTTTTTTTTTTCATTTTCAAACTTTGTCAGACTCTATCCCAGGAAGCCACCAGCCAAATATTATGATTCTATACAGTTCTTCAGAAGAAGTCGTTTGAAGTGTTTGACAAAGTTGATCCCTATGACCTTGAAAGTCATTTTTGTTTTCAAACTTTGTCAGGCTCTTACCAAGGAGGGTTTTAGCCAAATATCAAGACTCTCGGCCCATCCATTCTTCATAAGAATCGTTTAAAGGAATGTTGAACGATGAGGACGGACGGCGTGCGATGACATAAGCTCACCAGGTGAGCTAAAAAAAATCATTTGGGATTAAAAGGGGTAAAAAAAATCTCAATATGAACAACTCAACAACTTTCTCTGTATTCTTGTTTTATTTGCTTCATAAATCTTGACCAGGTTTATAAGCCTGGCATTATAATCACACTGCGAAGTGAAAGACTGCAACATGATTAATATAAATGTTCAAAACCATGATTAAGGCAAATGTTGTCAAGAAAAAATGATACTGATACAAAATTGGCAGAGCTTTTCTGTTGACTGAGCACTTTTTGAACATCATGAAGTGCGGCTTCTGAAGTAAAAGAGATAAACATAATTATTTTTAGTATACACCAACATCGTTTGAGGTGAAATCTCTAACATGTAATAACAGTCAATGTAACATCGGAATTAAGGCATTAGACATAATGTTGCAGTGTTGTGATTTGGCCTAGACAACAGTACCAATGAAATGAAAATGATGACGTCGAGGACTTGACAATGGCTATAGAACACAAGTTTTTCACAAATATTCACATACATTTTTGTGAATGTGATAATACAGATTCTGAAAATTGGTTTGCATTTCATATAGATTAATGAACCTCATCACAAGCATGTTTTAGTTAAGCAGAGCCAGGCTAAATTGAATATTTCTAGACTTGGTCTCATATAAAATGTCACTCATTTCAGAACTTAAATGAATGCATTATATTAAGGTGAAGGGCACCACTACACGAGCTATACCGTCTGTTATGATGATAGAGAGTTCCAATTCAAAACTGTTTTCTACTTGGGAGTTTTCTCCCTGTAGAAGATAAGCAAAGATAAAGGTTCACTTCCATTCGCAACGTATTCACCTTTTGATACTTAGCTTGACATTTGCTAAATATCAAAATTGGTAAATTGGGATTGTAAGTGAAAAGATCCAAAGTTCAACCCCTAGAATTCAGTTTTGCTGTCTACTTTCAAGCTACTCAAATGTCAAACTGCAAAAACTACTGTAATATATATTTTATCCAAAATGCATCTGTAGAAATTTACTTCTGACAAGGTTTTGAAAATCATCATTCAATCAATTATGCAGAAACAATTCAATTCAGGGTTGTTTTTCCTTTTTGTGAGAAAGGGAGGGGCAGTCTAAGAACATTTTCACAAAACAATCCATAGATGAAAACTTACTTTCAAACTGTTTAACATAATCATCCAAATAATATGTTGTAGTTGAGAGTTGGAACCAATTGACATTCGAAAACGTTTACACATGTCTTACTTAAATTCTATCTATCAAAGTTACTAGCAGGTGGTGCCACTTAGTTATTCCAGAACTTAAAGGAAGTGTCGCCATTTAATTCTTGAAGGACTTCAAGTAGACATGACACTGTTGGAGTTTCTTCAAACCAATTTATTCAAAAATCACCTACTTCGGAAAACTTTCTGAAATCTTCCTAAGCCTTCCTTGCCAAAACTAGAAGGAGGCATCTACCAATCTTGCTAAATGTAGAAGAATTCCAATATGTCCACTAGTTCTGATGTGTTGCTATACAACGTTGATTTCATGGCATATGACTGTGCTGGTAGCTATTTTGAACCACATTTGACATGTTTATTTACATACTAGGTGAACATTCCTGTAAACATGCTATTTGTTAACAATGCTCATCTTCTGTGCGCTTGATTTCAACATGAAAATTTGGTTCTCTGTAAATCTTTTTCCGGGGAAGAAGACTGCTAATCATGGTATTCTTATGTGTTGCCACTTGAAACTCCAAGAACATCTAACAGATGTGGCCACTTATTTATTTCAAACCTTTCACCTGCTGTCACTAATGTGTGCATATTAGCACAGAATGTTGCCTCAAATATCAAAATGATTTCAAGATTCACACTAGATGTCAGCCAATCGTCAAATCAGTTTCAAGAAGGTCTCCCTTCGATCAGCTGAATCTCCCTCTAGGCGTCGCCTCAAGTTTTGCGTTTCTTCGCTTTTCCACCTTCCGTATGTATGTGTGAGTCTGTGGAAAGTCGACGACGTTTTGCCTCCTCCTCCTGGAATAGGAGTCCATCAAGATCAATTAGATACTCATAACAGCAATCAGATACTTTAAACATACATATTCCGAAATTATTCTGATTTCAGTGCTTTTCAGGGTTTGAATTTCGTGCTAGTTGAAGTTTCTGAATATAGTGTGCTATTGCATATATTGATTGTGAGTGCGCCAATTCATCGATGCGCTTATCTGTTTACAGATTGAAAATATGTAAATATTTAAGTCTGCTAAAACAGGCTGTATATTTACGGTAAAAAGACAATACCACACATGTTCATCTAAAATTCTAGATTGCACAAAAGCATTGCACATGGGTACATGTCCATTTGAGCAATGAACAAGTGCAATCTGAAATGTCTGATGCACATGTGTGTTATTGCATTTATGAAATATGAGGCAGTGTTTAGTTGTGCTCAGGATTACGGTCTCCTTTTAGCTTCATGCTAAAGGGAATTTCCCTTTAACTCAGTGGTAGAGCATTCAATATTTGATCTATTACAAATGAGACACTTCATCCAAGTTAATTTTATACAAATTAAAGTAAACTATTATGAGAAGAACATACAAAGTTAAGGACTAATTTAAAGAGAAAACCCACCAACTATAAGAGATCTTTATACAAAGTTTGAACAATAAAAATGGAGAAACTTGCATCAGGGCGATCTATATACAACGTTAAGATCTATATACAACGTTAAGATCTATATACAACGTTAAGATCTATATACAACGTTAAGATCTATATACAACGTTAAGATCTATATACAACGTTAAGATCTATATACAACGTTAAGATCTATATACAACGTTAAGATCTATATACAACGTTAAGATCTATATACAACGTTAAGATCTATATACAACGTTAAGATCTATATACAACGTTAAGATCTATATACAACGTTAAGATCTATATACAACGTTAAGATCAACATTAAGATCTATATACAACATTAAGATATATATACAACGTTAAGATTTATATAAAACGTTAAGATCTATATACAACGTTAAGATCTATATACAACGTTAAGATCTATATACAATGTTAAGATCTATATACAATGTTAAGATCTATATACAACGTTACGATCTATATACAACGTTAAGATCTATATACAACGTTAAGATCTATATACAATGTTAAGATCTATATACAACGTTAAGATCTATATACAACGCTAAGATCAACGTCTTAGATCTATATACAACATTAAGATATATATACAACATTAAGATCTATATAAAACGTTAAGATCTATATACAACGTTAAGATCTATATACACCGTTAAGATATATATACAATGTTAAGATCTATATACAACGTTAAGATCTATATACAACGTTAAGAACTATTTTGAAGAGAAAATCCACCTATTACAAAAGAAACTAAAATATGGCGATCTTTCTTCAAAGTCGGAACTATTACAAATATGAACTTCAACCAGGATAATCCCTTGCTATGTTACCAACAGGAGCAATCCTTAGTTAGTGCCTACCTTATCACTAGTGTTGTCAACTCGCCGTGTCGTGCGCAGATGTTTGGTGTCAGTTGACTGGACCATCAACTGTGTACTCACATATTGCTGTGGAAACAAAGGGTCATTCTAAAACATCACACAATTACTCCTTCATATTGTGATTGATCTCCCTTCAATTAAACAAATTCAAGGCTTCGGAGTGTTATTCGACATCACTAGGATATTCAAATTAATTCCAAAGTACTTCACACACATTGCTGCAAAGCTCTTCTTACTGGGAAAACATGCACATTAAAAACTTGTGTATCCGATGTTTTGCTAACACAAAATATTTCATGCATCAAAAATGTGAAAATCAACATTGAACTGATGTTGGAGAAAGTCTGAGGGACAACCTCAGCTGGAACCTGTGTCAACTCCAAAATCTATGATTTTACCAATGTTGTCTGCAAAGAAAGTCTCTGCTACACCCTGTACCTCAAACTGTAATAGACCAGGCCCCACTTGTATAAAACATCTCAACTCTTGAGATGTCTCAAGTCTAAGATTTCCCATAGACACTACATTGCTTGAGATTTTCCCAAACTTTGAGATGTATCAGTTTAAGTACAGCTGTATAAAACCATGGTTTAACTGTATACATTTGAATGTACTTTGACAAGTTTCATGGTCTGCTTGATCATTTGATCTCTACTTAATGACCATTGACCCTTTACTCTTGACCAATTCCCACCAAAATCTATTCATGTATAGAACATTTTGTCATCATATTATGACATGTCAAGGGAAGCTAAATCTTTTGACTTGTAAATGGGATATCTTCAGTATAATAAGCGGATTTCTGCTTTCATGATATGGTAAAATAAATCTGTTGTAAGGTTCTGGAGATATCTTCCACACAAGCTTTGTATTATGGACGGACGGTAACACTGACACCAAATATTATATCTACTCCCCTTACCTAAGTTGGGGTAATAACAACCCTGTTATTATACCGACCAACAGACTTAGCAGAGTGCTGTATAGTTGTTGAATTTTGCGGAGCTAATATATTGTGGCTGTCCCAACAAGAACTAGTTTGCTGGGATTAAACTTCGCTCAATAAGGCCAGGTAAAAATATCATGCTCAGTAGAGACTTTTTAATTTGGGTGATTGGTGTTTTGTCAAAATAAAGTAAAATACAATATCCAATTATTGTTTTATGAGGCTTTTTCTTGGTTACGACAAATATAGCGAACATAATATAATGCCCTGCGAATATATGGTACCTCAATGTGCTGCATGACATCGTGGTACATCTCAACCGCCATCTTGTACACATTGTGGTTGGAACTGTTGTACATGATGGCATTGGTAAACATCAGCATTACATCACGCTGGAACTCGGCAGTCGTTCGAATGATTCCATTTTCTACATTCTTCTTGATAGTACCCAGATTCATTGGTCTGAAAGATTTAGAAACAAAGATTTATTCTGCAAAACAATTTACGTCTGAATGAGAAGATGAAATATTTCTTGCCTTTTTGATTTGAATTATACAAATTTATTTTGAAAAATCACATCTTTAGCATGGTTTTTTGGACAAATTCTCATGATAACGTCTGAAAACACATGAAAATGCTGGGTTGACAGTTTTTTCACCGAGTCAGTAATCGGGTTTAGTTACACATTCTGGATGCAACATGTAAAATGTAATGCAAAAGACAATCTCAATGCAGCGGTCAAACAATTTCCAGTTCTAAATCTTAGAAACCGGCGAATGACATTCATCTGATTTTCTGCAAGCAACAGACTCACGAGAGGTGTTTATGGAGACACCACTAAAACAACTAGAGCAAGCTCACAAGATATACCCCCTCCCCCCTCACTTCAGCTTATCTAGGTATTCCTTGTAAAGACCATAGACCTACCTGAAAACAATGCTGGAATAACCCGGAGCTATGTCCTCGGTAACTGGATGCATGAACACATTGGCATACCTGTAGAATATCAAGAATTCAATTGTCTTAACTCATTTACTGAATTTACATGTATCATACATTGATTTTTACAGGGATCTGCTTATATTCATACCATATTTTACCACAAATAAGCCCCCTCTCGCAAATAAGCCCCCTCCCCATTTTGGTCAATGTCCTGGGAACAGGGTGGGTGCCTGCAATCAAGCCCCCTCCCTAATTTTGTCTCCATCTCAAAAAAAATTTTTTGTCAATTTTTGTCTCTGACATAAGCAAATTAGCTAAATGGATGCAAAACAACATAAACCCAAGTTTAAATACTACAAATAACTTTGTTTCTGAATTAGGCACAATAGTAAATAGCATGTAGTGACATGTACTCTTTACCGAGTACTGTGATTCTGTATATTTTTTTTTTATATAGAAAGGTAGTGTCATATAAACCAGAAGTTCAAAAATTGCAGTCCCCAATTGCTTTCACCATTTCAGGCTCTTCTGGAGGAAAGCTTATTTTTATTATGACATCATAAGAAATATAAACGGTTTAAAATTAACATCAGGAATTGATGACATCATAACAATAATATATACACAAACTGGTGATGTCCCATGACTAAAATGATTTCTTATTTTATAAAGAGCTCTGATGGACTCCTTCGGAATGGATGTTATTTAAGGAGGATTTACTCTTTATACAAAACACAGAGAGTTACATTATAAAGGGTAGCATATATTTCCTTGAAGAGTAGAGGAAAAAAACAGTTTAATTCTATTTCAATTATTTATAATATTGAATTTTTACTTCCAGGGAGTGAATTTCACCAAAATTTGAATCGCTATCTTTCATAAGGAAGTATTTGAAACATATATATACCATTTTAGCAAATTTAGATTTTTTCCCCCCGATCAGCCCCTTTAAGCCATTCTTTTTACTTAAAGAAATAGGGTGAAAATTGATAAAGATTTGGGAGATTAATTTCAGCCCTAAAATGGTAAACTATCTCATTCCTCAAAGAAATTCTAGGGAAAATTTTGTAGCTAAAAATATCTTGCTGTACATAGTTATAGTGCTGTTACTATCAGCTGGTTAATGGGAACATACTTGTGGCTGGCAGCTGATTTCCACACCAGCATAATAGATTTCTTCCAGTTTTTCCAGTTCTTTTCATCTTCGGTATCACTGCTGTAAACAAGACCAGACACTTTAATTATAAGGCCACATATTTTTACAGGTACTTAATGATACTGTCGTTAATCCTCTAATTATCTGACGTCCGGCCAACACCCGTATAAACACAATGAGCATGTCGATGGCTCAATTGTGGTATGTGTGATATACAGGTGCCACTACCTGTTCAACAAATGAACAGGTTAAAAACTAAGTGTTTGAGTGGCCGGGGATAAACCAGAGTTTTGAGAACACTGGTACTTGAGCAAAGGCAGTCGGAGTAATCCGAGGTTAATTTACAAAGAGTATATAAGTACATGGTCTGGAACAAGCGACGAACAATTCAAGGAACAGGGGGTATTCGAGTAATGCAAGTTTGAGTAAGTGGTGTTTCAGTGTATACAGCAGTCAGTAACAATCTGTAAATTGGTTGAGGGTGACCTTACCAATGGGACAGAGGACTGTTCGGGATGGACTCTGAGAAAGTCCCCGATGTTCCTGTCTGGTTGAGAGAACTTGAGGCTAGGTCATCATCTTCCTCTGTAGTTTCTCCATCACTAGGTCGGGACAAAGAGTCATCCTTTCGTTCGTCTTCCTGATCAACAAATAATAAATAAATTAAACACAATAACAGCCAAAAGTCCATGGTACAAATAATTTAAAGCGCAGACTTCATATTTGTTACAAGTAATTTGAATACATGACGAGGCAAAACCATAATTATTTGAAACAAAAAGGCTTCATCTGGACATTACAAACAAATCAAACAGATTAGTTTTGCATGGCCTTACAAAAAACAAGGAAATTAATTTGATGGAGCCTTACAAAAAACAAGGAAATTAATTTGATGAAGCCTTACAAAGAACAAGAAAATAATTGGATGAAGCCTTACAAAAATCAAGAAACTAAGTTAGTGTAGCCTTACAAAGAATAAGAAAAGAGTTTTGTCTTTGCTTACATGCAATGCAAAACTGATTTCTTGTGGGTTACAAACAACAAAACATAAGTTTGGCGTGGCCTTACATGTAATGCCCTCCTTGGTCTTCTGGATGGTCGTCTGCCTCCGCGGGACCTTCCTGTGACAGCACAAATAGAAACCCTTATTCATTAATTTGTGTTACGGTACAAGTTGAACATGTACAATATGTCTGCCTTTAAAAGATCTTTTCTAAATCAGAACATATAGAGCCTATCATGCACTGAACTTCAGGGGGAAAAACCAGATCGAATCCCATCCCCTGACTTTTTACTGATGGACAGATAGTAATAAAATAATTGGAGGTTCTTATATACCGCTTTATCTCATCCTAGTTCGTAGGTGGTCTCAAAGCGGTTCACAAATTATTATCCGTGGTTATAGGGCCTTTGCAACCAGCCAATACATTTCTCAACTCCCTGGGGATGGAAATATTTTTGTTGGAAGAAACATCTAATACAGTCAATGTTTCTCTCCAAGATACCTATTTACACAAGGATGTGAAAACAACCCACCCCTTCCTCGACGTCGAACAACATTTCTGATGTTGTCAGACTCGCTGAGTTTAGAGGACACACTACTGGCTGGGGAGAGAGGCTCCTCTTCTTTGATGGAAATTTCGTCATCCACGTTGATGAAGCTGGCACTGTTTACATCAGCAGACTCTGTGCTGTCCTCCTAAAGTCATGGCAACAGTTAAAACAATGAAGCTACCTCTCCAATGTTACATCTTACTGTATGTGAACTCTGAAGAAGATATAGTACAGTAAAACCTGTCTAATCTGACACTCTGTGGGGTCTAAATATTGTGTGAATAAGACAGGGTGTAACATTTCACAATAAAATATGTTCATATACTTAACAGAAGAAAAGGTATTGTCTGAAATTATTTCTGTAAAAATATTTCCCTGTAATAGGAAACTCAAACGGAGAAAGCAGTGGTTTTCTTGCCTCAAACGGAAAAATTGATTGACGTCAACAACAGATATGGGAAATAAAACGTAGGATTAATTTTTTGAAACACTCAAGTTTCTTTTTACAAGATCTTAAAACTATTACCACACCTCAGTGAGCTGAGAACTTTACAAAATATTTTTCGATAGAAAAGGGACCATTGATAGCTCCTGTAGAATTACAAGAAAAAGCCGAGGAAAGGCACCATACCACGGTCTGAAATCAGTCAAACCTACTGGAATATCATCCACTTTGTGTATCGACATTTCATCGTCTTTGCTCATAACATCTATTGTGGAGTCCCTTGTGTCATCGTCATCCTCTGTTGTCACTTCGTTCTTTTCGTCTTCCTCCTCCTCTGTCACAACCTCCTCTGATACCATGATGTCTGAAAACCACAGAATCGTATCTCTAATGTATCGATTAACAGAACCTTATATATGCCTAACTCTAATTTATTGAATCTCTAATGTACCGAATAACAGAACCTTATATACGCCTAACTCTAATGTATTGAATCTCTAATGTATAGAATAACAGAACCTTATATATGCCTAACTCTAATGTATTGAATCTCTAATGTATCGAAAAACAGAACTTTATATATGCCTAACTCTAATTTATTGAATCTCTAATGTATTGAATAACAGAACCTTATATATGCCTAACTCTAATGTATTGAATCTCTAATGTATCGAATAACAGAACCTTATATACGCCTAACTCTAATGTATTGAATCTCTAATGTATCGAATAACAGAACCTTATATACGCCTAACTCTAATGTATTGAATCTCTAATGTATCGAATAACAGAACCTTATATACGCCTAACTCTAATGTATTGAATCTCTAATGTATCGAATAACAGAACCTTATATACGCCTAACTCTAATGTATTGAATCTCTAATGTATCGAATAACAGAACCTTATATACGCCTAACTCTAATGTATTGAATCTCTAATGTATCGAATAACAGAACCTTATATACGCCTAACTCTAATGTATTGAATCTCTAATGTATCGAATAACAGAACCTTATATACGCCTAACTCTAATGTATTGAATCTCTAATGTATCGAATAACAGAACCTTATATACGCCTAACTCTAATGTATTGAATCTCTAATGAATCGAATAACAGAACCTTATATACGCCTAACTCTAATGTATTGAATCTCTAATGTATCGAATAACAGAACCTTATATACGCCTAACTCTAATGTATTGAATCTCTAATGAATCGAATAACAGAACCTTATATACGCCTAACTCTAATGTATTGAATCTCTAATGTATCGAATAACAGAACCTTATATATGCCTAGCTCTCTAATTTACCGGTACTGAATTGATATCAAACAGAATCTGAATGAATATCAAACAGACTCTTTTCTGCCAAACTCAAATGTATTGTATTATAGTAGGAGCGGAAAAATGCACGACCAGACTGGGGTTCGAACCCAGAACCCTCCTAACTCTAGAAAACCGCTCTGCCAATTGAGCTACCTGTTCACCGACGATCGACCCAGTCAAGTTCCACTACAGAATCATATATAACAGAATGGTATGTGCCTGAATCTCCAATGTACTGAATGAATGTCAAACAGAATCTCATAATGTACAGAATTAATATAAAACAGAATCTCATAATGTATAGAATTATTATAAAACAGAATCTTATATGCTTACCTGTAGCTTTGTTTTTGTCTAACATAATCTTACATGCTTCATAAAGTCAAATTGAATCTGATTGCCCATACAGTAATGTACTTAAAATAAGTTAATTATGTAAATCAGAATCTTGTACTTTTTTTTAATGTAATGCACTAAATCACATCACTCCTTAATGTACTACTAAACTTTATCAAATACAATGTTATATCCTTAACTTCACTAAATTTACATGAAATTGAATGTTTGACCTCTAACTGAATGAAATGATATATAATTACATTCCCCAATTCTGTAACAAACTGAATAATACCCCTTAAGTAACATCTCAATGAATATTTATTACAGCCCTTAAGTAACATCTCCATGAATATTTATTACAGCCCCTTAAGTAACATCTCCATGAATATTCACTACATACCCTAAAGTAACATCTCCATGAATATTTACTACATTGAATATTTATTACAGACCCTTAAGTAACATCTCCATGAATATTTATTACAGACCCTTAAGTAACATCTCCATGAATATTCACTACAGACCCTTAAGTAAAATCTCCATGAATATCTATTACAGCCCCTTAAGTAACATCTCCATGAATATTTACTACATACCCTTAAGTAACATCTCCATGAATATTTACTACATTGAATATTTATTACATATTTATTACAGCCCCTTAAGTAACATCTCCATGAATATTTATTACAGCCCCTTAAGTAACATCTCCATGAATATTTATTACAGCCCCTTAAGTAACATCTCCATGAATATTTATTACAGCCCCTTAAGTAACATCTCCATGAATATTTATTACAGCCCCTTAAGTAACATCTCCATGAATATTTATTACAGCCCCTTAAGTAACATCTCCATGAATATTTATTACAGCCCCTTAAGTAACATCTCCATGAATATTTATTACAGCCCCTTAAGTAACATCTCCATGAATATTTATTACAGCCCCTTAAGTAACATCTCCATGAATATTTATTACAGCCCCTTAAGTAACATCTCCATGAATATTTATTACAGCCCCTTAAGTAACATCTCCATGAATATTTATTACAGCCCCTTAAGTAACATCTCCATGAATATTTATTACAGCCCCTTAAGTAACATCTCCATGAATATTTATTACAGCCCCTTAAGTAACATCTCCATGAATATTTATTACAGCCCCTTAAGTAACATCTCCATGAATATTTATTACAGCCCCTTAAGTAACATCTCCATGAATATTTATTACAGCCCCTTAAGTAACATCTCCATGAATATTTATTACAGCCCCTTAAGTAACATCTCCATGAATATTTATTACAGCCCCTTAAGTAACATCTCCATGAATATTTATTACAGCCCCTTAAGTAACATCTCCATGAATATTTATTACAGCCCCTTAAGTAACATCTCCATGAATATTTATTACAGCCCCTTAAGTAACATCTCCATGAATATTTATTACAGCCCCTTAAGTAACATCTCCATGAATATTTATTACAGCCCCTTAAGTAACATCTCCATGAATATTTATTACAGCCCCTTAAGTAACATCTCCATGAATATTTATTACAGCCCCTTAAGTAACATCTCCATGAATATTTATTACAGCCCCTTAAGTAACATCTCCATGAATATTTATTACAGCCCCTTAAGTAACATCTCCATGAATATTTATTACAGCCCCTTAAGTAACATCTCCATGAATATTTATTACAGCCCCTTAAGTAACATCTCCATGAATATTTATTACAGCCCCTTAAGTAACATCTCCATGAATATTTATTACAGCCCCTTAAGTAACATCTCCATGAATATTTATTACAGCCCCTTAAGTAACATCTCCATGAATATTTATTACAGCCCCTTAAGTAACATCTCCATGAATATTTATTACAGCCCCTTAAGTAACATCTCCATGAATATTTATTACAGCCCCTTAAGTAACATCTCCATGAATATTTATTACAGCCCCTTAAGTAACATCTCCATGAATATTTATTACAGCCCCTTAAGTAACATCTCCATGAATATTTATTACAGCCCCTTAAGTAACATCTCCATGAATATTTATTACAGCCCCTTAAGTAACATCTCCATGAATATTTATTACAGCCCCTTAAGTAACATCTCCATGAATATTTATTACAGCCCCTTAAGTAACATCTCCATGAATATTTATTACAGCCCCTTAAGTAACATCTCCATGAATATTTATTACAGCCCCTTAAGTAACATCTCCATGAATATTTATTACAGCCCCTTAAGTAACATCTCCATGAATATTTATTACAGCCCCTTAAGTAACATCTCCATGAATATTTATTACAGCCCCTTAAGTAACATCTCCATGAATATTTATTACAGCCCCTTAAGTAACATCTCCATGAATATTTATTACAGCCCCTTAAGTAACATCTCCATGAATATTTATTACAGCCCCTTAAGTAACATCTCCATGAATATTTATTACAGCCCCTTAAGTAACATCTCCATGAATATTTATTACAGCCCCTTAAGTAACATCTCCATGAATATTTATTACAGCCCCTTAAGTAACATCTCCATGAATATTTATTACAGCCCCTTAAGTAACATCTCCATGAATATTTATTACAGCCCCTTAAGTAACATCTCCATGAATATTTATTACAGCCCTTTAAGTATATTTATTACAGCCCCTTAAGCAACATCTCCATGAATATTTATTACATATTTATTACAGACCCTTAAGTAACATCTCCATGAATATCTATAACAGCCACTTAGTAAAATCTCAATGAATATTTATTACAGCCCCTTAAGAAACATCTCCATGAATATCTATTACAGCCCCTTAAGTATATTTATTACAGCCCCTTAAGAAACATCTCCATGAATATTTATTACAGTCCCTTAAGTAACATCTCCATGAATATTTATTACAGCCCCTAAGTATATTTATTACAGCCCCTTAAGTAATATCTCTATGAATATTTATTACAGCCCCTTAAGTATATTTGTTACAGCCCCTTAAGTAACATCTTCATGAGTATTTATTACAGCTCCTTAAGTAACATCTTCATGAGTATTTATTACAGGAATAATTTTGCCGACTGTTCAATTTACCTATGCTCACCTTGAGTTATCACCTCATAACCTGACCAAAGTATTATAAGACTCTTTCATGCCCAAGGGTGTAGGATAGGGAAAGTCCATCCTCAGGATTTTCAAATTTGGCAAAACCCTCCGCTTCTATCCTACACCCTTGGCCATGAAAGAGTATTATTCTCTCATTCCAGCTAGATATGTACCAGGATAAGTTCAGACACCATGAAAATGTATTTGGACTGGCTACCATTTCGAAAATATTAACTTTTCCCCTGAGGTTTTTGACGAAAAAGCAAATCTTATCAACGAGACTTAGCATACCTCATATATGCAAACATAGTTTACGCAGAAATATTTATCTCCTCTTTCTAACGTGTACGGTAAATATATCATAAAAGGTTTCAATTTCAACACATCGCCTTTTCTGCATTGCGGCATCAGAGATTTCCAAATTCGTGACATCAATTTTTGTTGAGCCATTGTGACATTACGTCAAGTGAAATTAGGTTTAAGATAGAAATTTATTACACCCCTTTCTCACCCTGGACAGCTCTATCTTACACGACCGGAATTGAGAGAAAAAGCTATTCCTTATATTTACAGCACTTTTCTGTGAATGTTTCATAACTATTTCATTTATGATTCTGATGAAGAGACAAAAAGTTCATTTCAAAACTTAATAATAAAGAGTTCTCGCTTCAATAAAAGTAAGTCTGAAACTTGCATAAGCCTCGGTTAACTCCGCCCACATTTACTGTTGATGATGTCACATAATTAAATGTGTCTCGCTTGCAGAAAATGTGCATGTCTCTGCAGACTTGTACTGTTGTCAACGTCATGAAAACTTGTCACATTCTATGTTCAGGTTATGAGACAATAACTCCAGTTGTTATTGAATGAATGTCAGTGCAGACTATAAATATAAATAAGGGGGGAAAAAGGGATGAGTTCATACCTAATGTGTGGTCGTCAGTGGTGATGGATGCAGAGTCTGTTGCCCCGCCTGTCAAGTCTGCCTGTGGTGTGTCCTCATCAAGCTGACCCTGACCAGGCTTCTCCAGCAATTTGGTCATGGTGGGGGTCACTGAAAATTACAGCAATACAGCCAGTAACATTACAGCAATTCAGTATATAACTTTCATTATATAACTGGGCAAGTCAAGTTTTAATGAGTAGAGGTGAATGAGTTAATAAGAAAAATGTGTTCTCTGTCCTCACGATAGGAGAGAGGCATCACCAGTTCTCACCATATGAGGATGACGAGTCCTCAGTACTGGAGGCGGGGTCATCGTCTTCCTTGATGGGCGGAGCCTGTGGGGCAGCAGTTTTACTTGCAGCCTTGGCTGCCAACTGCTGTGCATGTAGTTCTTGTTTCAACTCAGCTTCCTACAGAAAAAGTTAACATACCACATTGAACTAGCATTATTATGTATAATTATATGGATTAAGAATATAGACTAAACAAGCAAATTCATGGAATTTATATCCCCCGCTTGCAGGACATATTGTAGGTAAACATTATTGAGGTTAGGTTTCATGTGAGTAACGTGCTGTTGAGACATATTGTATAGCTTAAAACTCGAAGAAAAAAAAGCCTTATACAGAAATTAGACTTTTTATTGAACATGTAGGTATATAATGACGTTTTTTGTTAATCAAGGGGCCATAACTCTGCCAAATAAAGTCTGCTTAAAGTGGCCATCAAACTTACTTAAGGCATTTAACCCAAGTATTAAGTTTGAAGAAAATCGGTTAACATTTGTTGCAGTTATTGCACGGAAATGAAGCGTGACAGACAGAAGGACAAACCCCAAATTAATATCTCCCATTTCGGTGAAAGGGGGGGGGGGTGATAATAACAAACAATATGATATAGACCTTTTGGTCTCAAACCCAACCCCCTTACACCATCACAACCAATATTACTAAATATATCACAAAGAGGGGAAAGTTTGAAATCTGTTGCCTACTAAATAATAAACAGAAATGCATTAATTGATATAAAGGCCTAATACAACAGGAGTACCGCGTGGCGGAACAATATACACCCGTCGAATGCCATATAGTGTTATATACTTTCTTACATTCAAATAAGATCTCTCTGCAACATTCTTAGAGTGGTTAGCTGACATGCTATAAAAAAAATGTAGGAGAAAATCTCCAGACAAAAAAATCAAATACTGAAATGAACAAAGGGAAATAACTTTGGCAAAATTCGTGGAATCAAAATTCTTTTATTAAAGGGAGACACAACTTCATAGCATGATTATAATGTATACCAAATTTCAAAGAGATCTGTTGGAAAATGGAGGAGGAGATTGCCAGACAAAAACCAAATACTGAAATAAACAAAGGGCAATAACTTTTGCAAACATTGTCGAATCAAAATTCTTTTCAATGAAACACAACAACATATCATGATTATATAGCCTTCTAAGTTTCAAAGAAATCCGTCAAAAAATGGAGGAGAAGATCGCCATACAAAAAATCAAATACTGAAATGAACAAAGTGGAAAAACTTTTGGAAAAATTGTCAAATCAAATTCTTTTAAGGGAGACACAACTTCATATCATGATTATAATGTATATCAAGTTTCAAAGAGATCGGTCAAAAAATGTAGGAGGAGATTGCCGGACAAACAAAAGTTTATGCTGGACGGACGGACGGACGGACGGACTACCCCATACCATAACACTTCCATCAAATTTGACGGGCGTATAAAAATGTTGTACCTACCAAATACATGCAGTTTGGTTCCTACCCAGAATATGTTGCCCTTTTATAATGGGCAGAGTAAACAGTCAAATATTTGTTTGCTCTAATCTATGTAGTATGGGCCTGCATTGATCACCTGGTATTATCTTACACTCGTAACCTTAAAAGTATTCAGAAGAAGTTGTTTAATCAGTTTAAACACATTTGACTACTGTGACCTTGAATATAGGTGAAGGTCATTATTGAGAACAATCCTCAAAGTTTATTATTTGAGCATGTAACTGGCCACATATCATCATCCTAGGTCTTTTGGTTATTCAGAAGAACTTGTTTAAAATTTTAGCAAACAAATTTGTTAGCCCTTTATCCCAGCATGCTACTGGGCAAATATCTTCATCTTTGGTCTTTTGGTAATTCAGAAGTTATTTCTGTGTTTTTTTTAAAGAAAACTGACCCCGAAGACCTTGAATATGGATGAAGGTAATTAATTTGAGCAAAACCTGGTAGCCCTTCATCTCTACTGGCCAAATACCATCACCCTTGCCTTTTTGAATATTCAGAATAACTCTTTCAAATTGTTTTTAACACATTTGACTCCTGTGACCTTGACTATGAGTCAAGGTTATTCACTTGAACAACCTTTGTAGCCCTTCAACCCTGCATGCTACTGGCCAAATACCATCACCCTTGCCTTTTTGAATATTCAGAACAAGTCTTTTAAATTGTTTTTAACATATTTGACTCCTGTGACCTTGAATATGAGTCAAGGTTATTCATTTAAACAACCTTTGTAGCCATTCATCCTTGCATGCTACCGGCCAAATACCATCACCCTTGCCTTTTTGAATATTCAGAATAAGTCTTTCAAATTATTTTTAACATCTTTGACTCCTGTAACCTTGACTATGAGTCAAGGTTATTCACTTGAACAACCTTTGTAGCCCTTCATCCCTGCATGCTACTGGCCAAATACCATCACCCCTTCCTTTTTGAATATTCAGAATAAGTCTTTCAAATTGTTTTTAACATATCTGACTCCTGTGACCTTGATTATGAGTCGAGGTCTTTAACTTGAACAACCTTTGTAGCCCTTCATCCCTGCATGCTACTGGCCAAATACCATCACCCTTGCCTTTTTGAATATTCAGAATAAGTCTTTCAAATTGTTTTTATTACATATTTGGCTCCTGTGACCCTGAATATGAGTCAAGGTAATTCATTTGAACAACCTTTGAAGCCCTTCATCCCTGCATGCTACTGGCCAAATACCATCACCCTTGCCTTTTTGAATATTCAGAAGAAGTCGTATAAATGTTTAAAACATATTTGACCCCTGTGATGTTGAATATGTGTGAAGGTCATACATACCAATTAGTGTAACTTTAATTACCTAGTACAGAACAAAATTTCCAAAATGTAGTAACAATTCTGTTTTCCTTCTATACCTACCAACTGGTTGACAGTGTAGTGTTTACTCTGTAACAAAGAAGATAGCAGTTCAGATGTAGCGGAGGACTTGGGCTTGTCCTCAACAGGTGTTGTGAGGTCAGTCTTCAGGGTCAAGGCCGTAGTGACGGAGGACCCTGAAGGGCCTTCAGTGGCCTAGAGAGAAAAAAAAATCATTATAATTATCACAAAAGTGTTTTATAAAATTGCTTCCAATTTTTCTAAGTAATCAATTAAGTAAATGTAATAAACCATGTTGAAAATACTCTATTCTCAATCAAATATAGATGTGTTTTGCCGAAGTTGATCCTTTTAAATAATTTCCCATTGGGAGATCTCAAACAGTAAAAGAATATTAAATCTATATGTATTTATTTAAATAACCCCATGGGTCCTTTTGACAGGAGATGACAAGCTAGATGAGTTTCTACTTATAATTCATAATGAGACGGACAAAATAAGTAAACAAAGGGCAATAACTTCATATTTAGTGGACCTTATTTCAGTATGTATCACTCTGGCATCCTTAAAGGTGCTAACACACAAAATTCAGCAATTGTAGGTGACAGGGTGAAGAGATGTACTGACTAACGGACAAAATGGTAGTGCCGTGGGGGGATTTTAATAAGAGACATCTCACCAGAAGAGGGGTTGGCTCCGTACCGGGCTCCTGTTTAATATTCTCCACATCTATCAAAGTATTTCCCTGTTCAGCAAACAGGCGACTCACAGTTCCTTTACGGGGCTTGTTGGCTGAAAATAGATTTTTGCAACTCAATATTATCATTGTAGTAGACAGATCTGAACATTTAAATATCATCAATGATTCATCATAATGGTGGACTAGGACAGAGCTTTCTAGGGGAGATCTCAAAATAAACATTACATGAGTGACCAGGAAAGAGCTCTCAATAAACATCATGTTGGACCAGGTAAAAGGCCCTGTAGGGAATGTCTCAAAATAAATGGAAGCACAGTGGACTGGGGCAGAGCTGTTTAGAAGAAATCTCAAAATAAACATCACCTTGGTTGACCAGGGAACAGCCCGTAGGGGAGGTCTCAAATAAATATAACTATGGTGGACTAGGCCAGCGCTGAGTAGGGGAGATCTCAAAGGGTATCATGATGAGTGACTAGGGCATAGCTGTATAGGGGAGATCTCAAAATAAACGGAATCATGGTGGACAAGGGCAGAGCTGTGTAGGGGAGATCTCAATATAAACAGAATCATGGTGGACTAGGGCAATGCTGTGTAGGGGAGATCTCAGTGAACATCATGGTGGACTAGGGCAGAGCTGTGTTGGGGAGATCTCAACGAACATCATGGTGGACTAGGGCAGAGCTGTGTAGGGGAGATCTCAGCGAACATCATGTTGGACTAGGGCAGAGCTGTGTAGGGGAGATCTCAACGAACATCATGGTGGACTAGGGCAGAGCTGTGTAGGGGAGATCTCAGCGAACATCATCACAGCATATCTCAGTATAAACATCATCAAGGTAAATTTGGACACTGAGGGAAACTTACCCACAGATGTCATGTTTAGATTTGTCCTTGAGAAATTTTCCCCTGAAAAATCTCATCATACACATCTTCATGGTGTACTATTCAAGCACAGCTGTCACAGTTAGATTTACCCTAAAAAAACCTTATCCTAGCAAGATACAAACCCAAAGAGTAATGGAAAGATATTGACTGAGAATTCTGTGTACTGAAGATTTGAACCAGAGAAATATCCATCCTATAGATCTGTACTGAGGAGATAACTATACACCAATATATCTGTACTTGAGTCATGAGATACCCGTCATACTCCAAATATTTCTCAGTGATACGTGCCCAAGTTTTTTGTTTGTTTTCGTTTTATGTCCTATTGACAGCTATGGTCATTTAAGGACGTGCCAGGTTTTGGTGGTGGAGGAAAGCCAGAGTGCCCAGAGAAAAACCACCAACCTGCCGCCAGTAACTGACGACCACCCTACATAGGCCTCCAACCAATGAACCAGTGGTAAAGGGCTAGTGATCGTAGATAGTCAGTAGTAAGGGGCTAGTGATCGTAGATAGTCAGTGGTAAAGGGCTAGTGATCGTAGATAGTCAGACGCTCTAACCACTTTGCCACCGTGGCCCCTGTGTTCCCTGTGTCCAAGAGAAATACATCTCTGAAGCATAGATTTCCTTGGAACCAATTTCAAAATGTGTCCAAGAGAAATTGGTCCTAAGAACGTCTGTACGTCAGAGATGTATTCTACAGAGGGCTGAATGTTCGAGAGAACGTTGTTCTTGAGAAACTTTCAAAAAAGAGTGTCCCAACTGACCTTCAGCCTCCTCTGCTAGCTTCCTCTCTAGTTGTTTGGCCTCCTCTGCAGCCTTTTTCTCCCTGTCACAAAAACATTCAAATAAAGCAAGTCAGCTCCTGGTTATAAGTCCACATTATTCATCAATACATCATTAAGGAAATCATTTTATTTGCGTATATATGCATGTTTTCGTGTTTTTGCACACATACTTATTGATTCATGAGAACATTTTTTTTCGATAGAAACTTACAAAAACTAATTTCTTTCATAATTTGGTCCAACGATACTCCACATGCTTCGTTAAGAGAAAGGTGATCTTGTTCTTGTTTGATAGATTTCCATGTGAAAAATAAAAAATAAGTTGGAAAAAGATTACCCGACATTTTTTTAAAGAAATTAGCCGACCATTAGCCAGGGGACACAACTCTGTCTTCTTTATAAGCTTGAATGTGTAGAATAATGTTTTTGTTGTGTTTTACTGTATTTTTAAAAGTCACATAATGCAAACTTCCAACACAATATCTGATAAACACTTGATTCAAGTGTAACTTGATTTTGTCATCATCAGTGCGTCACTCACATCTGCATCTGTTGCCATATATCAGCCAGTTTATCATCCATTTGTCCAGATCGGATACTTTCCATTTCCTTCTTCAGCTTCCTGTCAACAGAAACAAATAAAAACAAAGTAAGTAGAGGCTCACATAGAAATTCATCTAAATGTTATGTTTTGGCAAGGAAACATAGCCTGTTCCTTTATGAATTTGGGAAAGATAGCACTATTTTTATAGAAATTGGGAATATAATCCTCATTTTTTGGTCATTTTGGGGTTATTACATTGACCAGGCTTTGATTAACTTGGTCCTGAAAGCAACTCGCTGCTAAAGAATCCCTGTCCCACAGCACTGTGTTTTCCCCCCATTTATACTAACTTTCCCTTAAGTTCCGTTTGGATATAATAGTAGCACAGTTTAGCCAGGACACTTCCATAAACCAGGTAGCTCAATCCGTTAGAGCACTAGTACAACAATCTGAAGTCCGGGGTTCGAGTCCAGGTCTAGCCCCACTCAGTCTTACACTCAGAAAACTGTTGTTGATTATATTTTGTTCATTTCATCTTTACTATTCCTCACTAAAGTCTCGCAAGGTATCGTTTTCTTTTCAGAAATGATTTATCAAAGCTTAAGTCATACCGAAAAAGACAGTTTTCAATACTTAGTACAGGGCAGTAGTACAGGGATCCTGAATTCGTATAAGCAAACATCAAAATATATTATCATCAGCTATATATTCATATAATGTAGAAAATGCCTGTCGCTTGTACTTGTATCTTTGTTGCTGTTCAGTGACTTTCTTCTTCAGTTCTTCCATCCTTTCTATGCTGAGCTTGCGGATGATTTGTACTCCCGGTGTTTCAATCTCCCCTCGTTCACCTCGCTTCCGCCTGAAATTTACAAAGGCTATAGTGTCTGCACACTCGAACAAATTACTTCTTCATTTGTAGGTAAATGTGTGAGGTATCTGTACATGAACATGCAAACCTTACACTTTTTTTTTTTATATTTATCTAGTGCCCTTTAATCCCCCTGTTCCACTGAAGTTTTCCAGACAGACTTAACTCATTCACCCCTAAAATTTCATAATGAAATATTCCAACATTTGAATTGGAAGAGTTCAAATTTGTCTTCTTGGGTAAATGAGTTCAAATCAAACTGTTTCACAATCAAACTACTTTTTAAGAATTCAAATAAAAAAGCAAAGGACATTATTTGTTCCCGTAGTCCATGAATTTGTGAGGTTGATCACATTAATTTTTTGCCAAAGGCTGCATGTGCTTGACCTGCAATAATCTCTAAGGAATGCTACACCACAAGGTATAAGAAGGTATAAATAAGGGGTCACATTATTGATTTTCTAAATCCAGGATTGCTTAAAGAAGTATCTGTATATTCTGCTGTAAGTGTGAAATACATATGACATTCAATGGGTACCATTAAATTTTCTTAATTTCCATTATGAAGTAATTAAAACAATGTTACTGCATAAAAAAAGACAGAGAATCAACAGTCTTTTTTTTGTGTACAATAATATGTTAATGATGTCATGGCATGCTTGACAACAAGGCTATGTGCCATTTCTAATGACAGCTATTCAAGGCAATTCTACAATAATCTGTTAATATCTGATAGGATTTGCTTCAAAATATCATTAATTGCGTAGCTAGGTAAATACCTATGTGCATGTAGCATAGAGATATACCAAACACCACCACTTCAACCATGATTTCCTCAGCATCTGACCAGAAGATCTGCAGTATCTTGACACTGTGACAGTTATCACTACTGATCCATAACAGTGTAAAAGATATCAGTTTATCAAGTTCTTAGACTTCAATATGTCACTGGCAAAAATTGTAATAAATATACTGGTAATTCTTACTTTGGTGTTTCTGCCTTTTCCAGTAATTCTGCATATTGAAGGGCACAGTTCTGTAAAAAATAATCAAAACAGACAATATCACATAGTCAGCTTACAACTCTGAACGGACTCATTCAATTTTCTGTTAACACAAAAATAACAGTTTTATAAATATTTACAAATGTTGATCAGTCAATCAAATGGAATTTATAACAATGAAATGTGAAATACATGTAACAAAGACATATATACTGCAAGCAATACATGATCTCCTGGGGACAACCTTTGCTATCAAAATTAAATAAAGCGTCATAACTTATAGTGAGGCACATGAACCAATTTTGGTGTGTGACACCCTGCAATCTGCAAATGCAAGTAGCTGACAGAATATATCAGAAATGCCCTGGACAATGTAGTTCTTGGTGAAAAAGGGAAGCATCCTTGTGTATAAAGGGGCATATGACCTGGTTTGATATGTAACACTCCACCATCCCAAAATTTAACAACTGTAGGAGGAGTATATATGAGACATGTCCCGGACAAACTGATTCACAGTGAGCAAATGGTCATAACTCTGGGCATTACTCTGGGTGTGCGATCTCAATTTAATATATGACACTACCAGGTACGTAACTGGACCATATATAAATGATGTTGGGGTGTGGGGTGGGGTGGGTTGTGGGGGGAGGCTGCAGATTTGAAATCTAAAAGCACTGTTGAGCTATCTAAAATAAAATAAATAAATAAATATACAACATTTGATAGTGCCCTATCTAGCTAACATATATAAGCCACTCTAAAGCGCTTTACAGTACATAGATATACAACTTAATACAATGAAATATACATTAACCAATACAATTTTGAGGAATTCGCAGGAGCTGCCTTATCAGGCGCTAACTATTAGTCCTATACCACCTGGCTAATATCTCTCTATGTGTGAATGCCTGCGTGTGTGCTGAAGATATATTCTGTTCTGTTTGTAGTAGGACCGTACTTCCAACGGTATCATTTATAGTGCCACCTCACTTGAATGCCACAGCACAGATAGATGTTTTTGAGGGCATTACTTGCACGTTTCATGTACTAAGTATTTATGTTGGTTTTTTTGTATCAGAATCTGTCACTGGTGTGAGAACATCAAAAGAGAACTGAGCTGCCAATTGTTTACAGTAAGTCGGAGGACATTCATATGAGCCCATACTATTGTTCATTCTTTTAAGAAACACCTGACAAAAAATTGAAGCTTTGATGCATAATTACCTTCTGTGAGAAGCTTTCTGGTGTGTGATTGGGTTCTCCATAGGGCCTGATGGCTCTGCTCACTGATACCCTGTACAACAATAGCATAATAGCCAGTGTTAGCCTGTATTTCTGATAATCATATATCCAAGAATATTTTCCAAATAACTGTTAGAAGTGAGGTGTTTCCTTGTAAAATGCATATTTCAGCTTGATATTGATCAATGAGACACATTTCTTTGAGAAAGTGTCAGAGCTTAAATATGTTCTTTTCCTTTCAAGTATTTCAGTGTAGGAAATTAAATGAAAAATTATTTCATCATTACCCTCATCATGTCATATGCTGAATTTCTGTGTTTTCTATCATGACAAGTCACACAAAGTATACAATTTAACCCCTACATTGTGACATTTAGGGTTTCTTCTGGTTTCACTTGGTTACATATATGTACATACCACAGGCATGATCCGCACCTTCATATTATAAAACTTCATCTTCATCTTTTCATACAAACTTTATCTACACATTGTGATGATAATATAAATCACAAACCAGTTCTGATCCCCACTTCTCAATACGGAACATGCCAGTGCAAGTCTTTCTCTCAAAGACCATACCTCCAGCGGTCCTTGGTGCCGGAATTCTAGAGGAAAAATACAAGAAAAAAAATCAGAGAGATTTACTTCATAAATCACAGGAGCCTAAAGTTATGTCAAAAATTAATACTAACAGTATAAGTACTTTTTTTTCTAATTTTTGAAATAACTGAATTCAGCCTCCTGTGCAAAATTCCAATGATCAGTAAGCATACCTTGAGTTTTATACAGGCGATTTTATTCAAACTAAATTGGCTAGCTCTACAAAACGTTCATATATGCTAATTGACAGTGACTGGCATGTTATCTTTGGGTACATCAGGTTGGGCACAACGGCGCATATGGGTAATAATCCCGCATTTGGGTAACATCTTTGTATGTTATGGTTGAATATTTACATTCTGTATGCTTAGACCCATTGACAAAAATTACATTCATAAATGCATAACACAGGTGTTCATAGAATCTCAGCACGTGGGAACTGATAGTAACCTGATCACACTGCGTAGTAATACACTACAAAAACTACTCACTCGGAACGACCGAACTAGATGCTTAATACTTACATCTTAAAATATTATTGAACTGTGCTTTGTGAAATATCCACGTATTCACGTGTCCTGTGCTACAAATAAACATTGAATATGGAACTACATTTTGTTGTGTTATTGTTGTTGACGTCTGTCCGTTGCTAAGATCTCTCACGATAGAGTCACATTTCCCCGCGAAAAAACACTGTTCTCGCCACTGCGTTGCACCCGTGTATAAGCGGGAACAAACCCTGTTTATTTGTTTTATTTGTTGTTATATCGATCCACTGAAAGGATTCGTCAATGTAAATATAAGGAATGATATTTATTTTTTCAACATTTATGAGGTCATACGCGATTCATGTAAAATATGTCCAAAAACCCATTGTTGTTATGACCTCATAAATGTTGAAAAAATAAAAATCATTCCTTAAATGCACTTCGAATCTACTTTCACTATCGTATATAAAACATAAAAAAAATGTACTTCACTATCTTTATTAAAAATCGCTATTTATATGGTTATTATAAACAACTTTTGGTTGAACGTTTTTTCGTGTGTTGACATTTTCAAGATTTTAGATGTCCCGACTTTTCTAAGGCTTCAAAGGTCGTGAAATACTTTCAAAACCAAAAACTGTTCAACCAAAAGTTGTTTGTAATAACCAATAGATATGGCGATTTTCAATAACGTAAGTGAAGTACAAAATTTTGGTTTTTTATATAGGATAGTGAAAGTAGATTTGAAGTGCATTCGACCATAACATACAAAGATGTTACCCAAATGCGGGATTATTACCCATATGCGCCGTTGTGCCCAACCTGTACATGTAGGCCTACCTTTTCTTATTCTATTTAGTCATACCACAGGGGCAAGCAACTTGTCTTCTATTAGTAATAGTAATGTTTTAGTCTTGAAGTCGCTGGGTATTGACAGACGAGCGAATTTCATGTTAAAGGAATGACTCAGAAGTAACGAGCTTGGTACGTTCGATTATCGTCGAGATGAACAACTTGGCCCGCGCAATTACAACGTAACAAACCAAAGAGATTCGGCCGGTCGGGGAACCAGGCAGTGTTTGATTAGGAATGTGTAAGCTAATCGGCTTCTCTTTATTGTAATAGAAAATAATAATACAAAGTTGATCAGCATGACTATCAGGCACTGTCAGGACCTGGAATTCGCATGTTTCACACAATAAGAATACTTACTGGGGGTCGCCATTTTTCCCGGAACTTGATATTAGTATTCTAAAATTAAAAGCGGATTTTTTTTGTCCGGGTCGTCCTCGCTGACAGCATTACAGTCAACTTTTAAATAAGATAGAGAAATGAAGATATGTGTAAAATATATGCTAGAATACATTCTTTTTCTTGGTTTTTCTTTAACCCCCCACACCAAAATAAATAGAAGAAAATTCCGAAAAGGGCTACATATCAGTAGTATAGCCACGGACTTAGATAACATCTAATTCCGTGGTATAGCCCATTATTTGAAGGATTTAGAAAAAACGTCAAGAATGTGTAAGTTAAAAAACAGAGATGCAGAGCTCTGCTATTTCTCTAAAATAAGCTGAGTATGTTTACAAGCAAACGAGCAATCACATGCACAGCAAGGATTCATGTAATAACATTACTTTTTTTTTCTATTTACGTTCGATTCTACTTAAACATTTGATACATTAATGTGTATCAGCAAGATGAGAGGGAAAAAACAAGAGAATAACGAAAACCGTAATTCGAACTCAAAATTAACATCATTGTAAAAACACTTACTCGGAGAATAAGACCAGATGTTCCAGAAGAGTAAGCGTCTTCCGCAGGCTTCATTGACGACACTCGCCATGTAAATCAAATTTCAAGTCCTCAGAGTGAGACTGAATCTCGATAGTGGCAAAGAAACCATTTTATTAAAATCCATATGTATACATGTCATATATAGGAAAAAAATGTTTCACAATGAGAACATGATGGCGACAGTAAAACTTGCCGATTTTCCATATAGGGCTTTTTCTAAATCATGCATCAGCACTGCTTCTTTGGATGAACCTAGAATGGAGCCAAAAAAACACAACAGATTTAAAGAGGTGCTTGATCTCACTCAAGAGATTAAATATCAAACCAGAAAAATTATCTACGCACTTGATAAACAACAAAAATTCAACGAAAAGTAATTAAGATAAACGAAAGATTGGGATTTGTATTAAAAACTGTTCACCACTGAAAGGAATTTGTGATACACCTTACAGAAGAACTAATTACATGGACATGGACTCAATACGATCAGGAAAAACTCCAGTTTTCTACGAAGTTGAAGTATGTCAGATGGCCAACCATATCGAAATTGCAACGATAGGAAACGGTATCTCTAATTGAAGTTGTGAAGCCTACGGACAGTGGCAGATATGGTCGAGAAGAGCAATACTGGGAATTTTCTCTATCATTATTTTACGAATAGTCTCAAGGCACGTGTTTTTAATTAAAGTTTTCATATACATCAGATTAATAGAGTCAATCATGATCATACGTAGGTAAGGTGGGATATGGATATATAAGTACTTGGATGCAGAATTTGGTGTTTGAACTTCGACAATGCCTCAGTTCTGACACGGAATTAGACCGAAATTCCGCACCCGACGGTAAACTATTCATATTCCACAAATTCACATAATCATTGCCTTTTTTTTCTCCCACCTAATTTTGACCACTGTTAACCGAAATTACAGCAAAATTTCTAGATATACACAAACTAATTCCATATTTGGAAAGAGTAGCAAAAAGCACGGTATACTGGGTGTCAGATCGTTTCGGTAACAAGTCGTTTCGGTAACAAGAAGGACCCAAATCGGGCACTTTTTTCCGGGTCGTTTCGGGAGTGTCAAAAGTCGTTTCGGGAAATCTCGATTATTTTCTACTGTTTGTTCTGCACACGTGTTTGTTTAGTTACTTTTTAATTGAATACTCGATTTTGTTCTACTATTTGTTTGTTTAACACGCACGTGTTTATGTCTGGTCGTTAAGCACACGTGCATGATTATGTTTGTTTTGTTTACTTTTTAATTGAGTAGTTTTCAAAATCTCAGCAAAACGAACAGTAAGGAGATCTTTGATTTCATAATTTTAACTTAGGTTTACAAAAAAACGTTTGGAGATGCTCCGAGTACCTCAGTGAGGAGATCACTGTTTTCATAGTTTCAACAATGCCTAGGTTTAATTTAACGCATTCTACCACAGGTAAGTCTCAAATCTAAAGATCTATACAGAACCTTCAGGGCAAGCTAGTTTGACAGTCCTTGATCATGAGATGGTGTCACTCACCGACGGCAACATTGCCACAATCAATCAAACGGCGTTTTAGCGTGTTTTTTTTAAATTGTGGCATCATAATAAAACCCCGTAATCTGATTGCAACCTTATTTATGCAATTCGTTAAGAAAAGTACTTGCTTGGCAAGTTGCATGGATGTTTTTAATTTATTTATGAATGATCAATAATCTTATCATTTTATAATACGCATTCATAAAAGCTGTTCATCAGTTAGATCACGGACTTACAAAACTAATCTAATTCCGTGGTTAAATATTCAAAGGCTTTAAACGGCAATTAAGGAATTGATAATTCCAATTACAGTACCCAAATCGGGACACTTTTTAGTGAAATTGTGATGTATTTCATACCATCCCAGTCATTTTTGTTCACTTTTCCTAAATAGATATCATCATGATCTTTTCATTTCGATAACACGGCGCATGATTCTATAAATAAACCAGGAAATATAGTCATGGTTACGTAATCGCGAAACAGGTGTAGCTGTACCCAAATCGGGACACCCCTACAAGTTTTGGCTTATATTTGGAGATGAATAAAATATTTAGAAATACATGGCATATCTTTGGAATATTAAATAGTCAATGGCCGTTCTGAATGATTTTTTTTCCAAACTACCATTAGTTGTGAAATACAGTAGTATTGTGAAAAAATCACATACACAAAATTCTTGTGACGTTTTCCTTCAAGTGTTCCGATTAGGGTACTGTGACGGTAGCTTTGTAATATACGCATGTTTATGAGGCATTTCTTTAAATAGATATTGGAAATATAATGCTAAAAAAATTCCAGGAAATGTATTCAATTTAATTTAATTTTTCGAATGGAGGCTAATCTCGATTAAGACATACATAATTGATGATTTCTTTCCAAAGCAATACGGCAAAATAATGCGTTTGATAGAATTATATTGTTCCCTAGAACAAAATCAATACGAGCATTATTTCTGAAGGTCACCTTTAAAGCTTCCACATACACATCAGAAATATCGATGAACAAAATGCCACGGGCCGGCGTCATCGTCACAAGTTACCTCCCTTAGAGGAACTCGTGACATGTAAAATCACATGATCAATAACCTTTCAAGATGGCGAAAAGCAAGGTGGATATGAGCTCTCTAAACGGACCTTTAGATGAGCTTGCGGGAAGAAAAATACAACAACTTGCAATTACAAGGGATTATATTTCACAGCCTAGGCTAAGTATGTCTAAATTTTGTTTTATATTGTCCATATGCGCGTAATTCTATTATTTTTTGCTCGGTTACATGAGCAGTCGGTCAGCTGGTGACCGGCCGAGATGTAATTTCGGCGATAAGCTATGTATCCGGGTGGTTTGTACCTAGTAGCATCGGAATTCACTGGACTGACTTCTTTTATAAAGGCTCTTACCTTGAGAAGTCAAGAATACGTACCTTAGTTATTCAATCACTGTAGGGTAGAAAAATTGACCGTGTGTGTAGGTACAACTTATTTAGAAAAAAATACAAGGTCCTACTTCAAACGGCTTTATGGAGAGTAATAAAGATATCCATTGCATATTACTCTCCAGAATAATAATTGTTTAGTCTTAATTTAGGTAAGAGAATTTTCGCTTTTCAAAACAATTTCTTCAACATAATTAAACACACCAGCTTTATTTAAAGCTAGCATTTTTTCTGAAAACAATTTATTCCTGTGAAGGATAAATTGATTTAGAAATATATTTGTATAGGGGACACATGAAGAAAGCACAGTACATGTATGACAATGTAATGTTTTATACACTGATATGGGTCACAGCACATTTTTTGTATATCAAGAACCAGTATCACTTTATGTGTATGGGTATTTGTAATTAATTCATGCGAAGAGTGTAAATTAATATTAGTGTCTCCCAATTATTTTTGTAAAGATGAAAAAGTTTGAAGAATAATGCATATAAAATCAGCAGCATGGAGGACACAAAACCCCCAAAAAAGTCACTGGTTGAAACATTAGTTGAAGTGCTGGGGGTGTGTTTTTATCTAGCAAAACAATTAACTTCTGGGAAGTAATCGCAAAAATCTAGGTACCAAAATGACTGAATACAGAAATGTCTGTATCCCTGACCCCATTACCACTGAAATAATATGGGTCTGCTATTTGTTGGTGACATGGCAACTCACAGATCCTTTTTCTGGTCAAACTTAAACTTTGCCAGTAATATGCAATGGATATCTTTATTACTCTCCATATTCATAACAAGTACATTGGAACACGTTTTCACATTGACATGTCCCAATATTAAATATTTGAAAAAATGTCTCATATTCCCCTATGATATCAATATTTGGCATTTTAGGACAAATGTCACTGCTATTAAATCTGTTCTGTTGAGCCATTTTAATCTATAGAGTTTTTCTTATTGGTTTGAAATGGTTCTGTGTTTAAATCAGTTTCTTTCCAGCTGCATATATATACATTTCCATTTAATGTTAAAAGGCAAATATCCATTTACTGACCATATATTTGACAAACTCTTTAATTGTAACTAGCATTAATATGTAAATGTACATATATGGATGCTTTTTGGTTTTGTGCCAGAGGGAATTTCCCTTTAGGTAAATTTGAAGAGAGGTACGTGGACTTGAGAGATGTATGGGTTTAGCTTGTTCGATCCCTTGGTGGTCTGTTGCAAATAACAGAATCATTCCAGGAATTACCCACTGTTCCATAAAATATGATGGTTTTGATTTTAATGTGATAGGAATAGAAAGGTGAAGCAATGATTGAATGGGCAAAACTACTAAGTAGTTTGGCTTGGTGCATTTTTTTTGTGCATATTGGACTCAAAATAAGCTAGCTAGGGCAAACATAAAAATTTGCGCCAGATAATGCTGTAAAAAAAGAACATACGGACATTCAATAAATAGGGCTGTCACTGAATTCAGAGATGGTATCTAGGGAAAGTAATAGCAGAGACCTAAAGTAAAGGGACCGCCGACTCCCAGTGGCGGGAAAATATGTTACCGATTTCGCAGTACCCTCACCGGGTGTCATACAATATCAAGGCCGATAACTCGTACAGTCTATTCGCCATTGGTAAACACTCGAGTGCCGTCAATAATTTTTTGTTAAGCATGGATTTCACACAACATGAATTAAACGAACTGTTTGAGGTATGTGTGTTATTCTAATATTATATTCCCACACCTAAAATAGAAAAAAGCAATACCTAAAGCATTATTCGTGGTCTATAACATATAATGTTCACGAAGCAGCCGAGTCGGATTTTTTCAGATTTTAGTCTGTGGTTTCACTTTCACTTCACCGGTCAGGTGCCGTTCTGGTGATAACCTCTTGTGAGAACATTCGCCTATTTTATATGTCAATACTTTTCCACAATATATTTTTAATCAATGTGCCTCGTATGTATACTATGCTACGCAGTGAGCTGCACCCACATGTACAAGCTGACAAGTACACATGCCGTGATGATGATGGTTCCCTTGTTGACGCACTCTGGTTCCGGCCCGGGTCCTGGACAGCAATATACATATCCTAAACCTTCTTGGACACGTCCCGTGTATACTTTAGGCCATGTTGCTTTATGTTTTCAAAATTAATCATAAGAATAAGAAAGCAGAAATTAATAATAATAATCAGATTGTTTTNTCATAAACAAGCATGCAACATGGCGGAGCTTCAATTAAAAAACCCTCCCGCAACCTTTCGTTCGCCTGTTTGGCAGCATTTTGGATTCTGACTAAATGTCCCCGATGAAAAATCACTCTCCACTAGCTGCATGTTTCGTAGATGTAAGTTTCAAGTCAGGGAACACATCAAACATGGCGACGCATTTGAAGAGGAAGCATAACATTTCGTCATCCTGTATCGTGTCAAAATGTATCGTATCGTGGGTAGATATCGTGATACGTATCTTATCGTGGCATAGGTGTATCGTTACAGCCCTTATCTACAATGTACAATAAATGTAAAGATACTTTGTGTAATGACAGTTTCTGTAATGGAGAACGAATTTAACCCACACACAGGCGATTGCACCTTTAAAAGGACTAGGGGCATTAGGAGTCATTTCATCAAGGATCAAGAATCAGTTGTTATATTCATAATCTGGAATAAATGAAGTACGCAAATACAAATTTTCAAATTCATCCGACAACTGGTATAGGAGATATGGCACGACAATTAAGAGATGTATAAACTGACATTTTTCATAATAAAATGCATGAATACCATCTGTTGTGTGTTATTTACATTCAAAGTTGGCCATCAAATAAATATTTGACATGCTTGATTAAACACATTGTCATACCAGTGTTCATTCGTAGAAAGAAAAAAAAATGTTTGTCACATGTTGAGGCTTTCATTTCTGCATTCTGAATAATAACAAATTAAACACTATATTTCAACTACATCTGCATAGCAATGCAATTTTGTTGCCTATGGTAAGGCATCTACAGATGTGCATTGAAAAAAATCTGCACCTGGAAAGGTAGCCTCAATTAACCAATATGATGTTTATAACAGACAGTGGTAAATGAAATCAAGTTGAATTTGTTTTCTTTTTGTGAGGCCGAAAATGATCCATAATGCGCCAAGTCCTATGGAAATGATACACTAAGCCACAAATGAATTACACAGCAATATACAACAGAGATCACTGTGGTCATCAAGCTTACAGTACAACAGAATTCTTGAACAGGTTTTGCATTTTAATCAGTCCCTGACCTGTATAGAAAATGAATAGGACCCACTTATTTTCAGGAATATTATTAATGCTATTCAAAATATGCAGAAGGATCTTATATAATCTGAAAAGGACCTTATTTGTTTAATACCCAGAATTTTCATTTCCTGCTTACAGACAGGTTTTTAGTTCCACTTTATAATTTGATTGTTTCCTCAAATCAATCGTACCAAGTAATTACATAACATTAGTGCTGTATTAAACTAAAATAAGGTTCAGTCCCAGTCGGAAAAGATCAATCGAGATTATAGACAGGTTTTTTTTGTGAGTGCTTGGCCCACTTGTATAAAACATCTCAAAGTTAAGGTAAATCTCAAGCAGTGTATTGTCTATGGGAAATCTTAGACCTTGTCTGATAACTCCTTATTCTAAAATTACAACATAAAAAATATTCGGCCAGCAGTAGTACTCATACGTAATCTAGAACCCCTTAGGTGATTTCAAGGTTTGAATACATAAATGTATTTATCATATGAATACCATGTTATGCAGTGTCATAAAGCCATCACATAAATTATGTTTATGTAACGTGTGTAATATCACTCCGGAGATGACGTCACAATCAAATGGGAACAATTTTCATCGTTTCAGAGGTGGCCATCCAAAATATTTGTTTCAGATCACAATTATACAGTTTACTTTGTATTATATGATAAAAAGAATCTATAATTTAGATTAATGTTACTCGTTTTGGATTTTTCATATTTGCTCCCCAGAGGCGCGCAAACATGAAAAATCAAAAGCTTGTTTCACATATCTAATAGGAAGGGAAACTTATGACAGATCCTCTATATTAATACCACCCAAATTTCAATGCCCTGGGCAAGGTTTGAGTACTCCAGAGCAATTGGTACTCCAGTGTTAGGCCCTGCCTATCATCTTGCTCTTTGCTCCTTACATACTTTGTGACCAAACAGTTTTACACATAGAAAGAACCTGGTACTTTATACATAAACAAGATGTACATAAATAGCTGGTACTTAATACATAAACAAGATGCATGTACATAAATAGCTGAAGGAGGAAGCAGTGTCCCAGTGCTCTAACTGAGAATTGTCCTTAACTGTCGGTAAGTCCTGCTATTGATTCTTCGATCTCTAGCGTAGCGCAGTATGCCCTAGCCCTCCAACACAGACCTGGGAACTGATGTAAATGCTCCATTGAGATTTAATCAATATAGCACTGCAAGTCCCTCCTTACAATGTTTGTCTACGAAATAGAATTGGTGTTTTTGGAAGTGGGACTTGAGGTTATTGCGCTCTGCATTGGACATTTATAATTATTTCAGGTTGTTTACACTGCTGATATATAGGGCTCTTATTAATTACTTCAGCCAATTCAGCATATATGTATGTTTACAGGTACTTCTGCAGAGGAATTATCATTATATATTAATTATTTATCAGGGTCTACTTGAAGAAGATACAAAATGTATGCTACTTCACTATGGCATGTACGTACATGTATATCTAAAAGTGCACCTCATAATCGCCAGTTTAATTATATGTAGACTTTCTTTCATACATAATAACAGGTGAGCACTTGTACTTTTTGTCATCAGTATCTGTCATCAATATATAGAATGATGACAGCGCCTTCATTTCTAAATGGATTTGGTCAAGCTTCATTTAGCATTGAAATATAAGAAATCATAATATACAAACAAGTGTTTGTTTCAGTGTGATGTCATATGACAAAGGTCAAGGTCGAAGTATAGTCTACTATTTGTAGAAGATCTTTGTTTTCTAAAGCAGCTTTATAAACATTCACCCTCCCAAAGAAAACTGTACATGTTGATTTACAAATGTGCAGAATTACAGATACATGTAAAATGAAATTCGTTGATTAGAGAATGAAAATCTCCAAATAGTAAGAATGGATGTGTTTCTATTAACTTACCAGTGGTACCAGTACATTTTGACAAGATGTTAGGTCTGCTGTCTTACAGACTGTTGTGGATTAGTTTAATTTGTACCATTAACTCATTCACGTGCACCCCTACATATCTTAACTGGACTAGTACTGGACTTGCCCAGTCATTTGTTTGGTAAAGTTTAAATGTGACTTTAGGGTTGAGTGAGTTAATCATGTTTGAGTATATTAACAGTAGTCGTTTCAGTTATTAAAAACCTGCATATTTACTAATTAAAGTCAATTAAGTAATTAATTAAGGTACATAAATCTTATATTAGCTTAATTCATAGGTATATTTTAAAGGTAGCATAAATATCATTAACTAGGGGGAATAGCTCTAGCATAAAAACTTACCTGGTAACTGTTATATGTAAAGTTGTACTGTCTAAATATACACTGATTACTGATCATGAACTTCCCTAGGTAAGGTTCAGGGTTATATGCCAATTAAATGTTTTAAGGAACATGGATGTAATATTTCTCAACATAAATCTTTAAAAATGTTCATAGAGCATGTATGATTTCTTCGTTTCACAAGATTGATAAAATGATTCATTCTGACGTGGAGATTCAATCCCTAGATGTCTTTACTGTAAGGTAATTATATACAAGGAGCGTGTATTCTATGCTCCCGGACACAATATTTGTTGCAAATGTTAATACCTCTTTGCGACACAAATGTGTTTTTTTTAAAACATTTTGACTCATAAAGAAGATCTGCAAACTTGTATAGCCTTTGTGTTAGTTCAGAGAGAGAGAACGAGAGAAAATAACCTTTCAAAGCCGTACAGAGTAGCTAGCATAAAAGAGGCTGCCTATCTACCTGAAGTGTAAAATTGATAAAGAAATCACAATTTTACACTTCTAGTACACTGTACGTAGTGTCAATAGCTTGCAGAGATAACATTTAACTGGGTGTATACAAACTATACATAACTGTATAGTGAAGATCGTACCAGATAAAACACTTACATATTACCCCTATATCCTGTCGTCAGTATATAGTATTATCAGGACATGACTGTGCGTAATACTTTATATGTATAATCTTCATAGTATAGCTTATACTTTTACTCCATGTTATATAAGAACCCTTCCTACAAAAATATATCTTTGTGGGATAGGGATATACCATATGATGAGGATTTATCATTTAATGTGTCGCCTATGAAATTTGTCGAATTCCAGACTTCTGATTATTGATCTGAGGATGATGTGTTCCTTTCACACAATGATTCGTGATGAAGGATTACATTTTCCCCACAAAAACGAATATGGGGGCATTATTCTAATTCACAGAATTAGCAAAACATTAAACTGTCTCTACGTTGGAGAGAAAATACATCCTCCGACTACGAAGATCATGTCACAAAATAGTTTATTCCATAAGTTTGGTTTGGTTTCTTTGTGATTTACGTCCTATTAACAGCCATGGTCATTTAAGGACCTGCCAGGTTTTGGTGGTAGAGGAAAGCCGAAGTTCCCAGAAAAAAACACCGACCTACGGCAAGTACCTTGCGACTGCCACATGTAGGCCTCAAAACCACGACCCAGTGGTCGAGTACGTACTAGTGGTAGCAGAATGTCAGACGCCTAAACAACTTGGCCACCATGTTATATTCCGTATGAGTAAACTGTGAATCAAGTTGACATTCTTGTTACTTTAACCAGTTTTATGTTTTAAAATAATTTCAAATATCTTAAATGAGAATGATGCTGCAAGAAATCACCCTTTATACCATCCTGTGTATTGTATATAATTACATAGCACCATTGGATTGTTTTGGGTGGGTTTTTTTACGAAAAGTTAACAAAATATAAGATACAAGTACTATTTACCTGGTACATGTAATACATTTTTGCCGAAAGTTATAAAAAAAATGGACATGAAAATGGAAAAAAACAGACAAAAAATGAACATATACATCTGTATGTGTCCTTATTTTCAAATGAGTACATAAAAAATTGAAAGAAACAGATAATAAGTTTCACTTGGCCTAACAAGATCAGTCATTTCAGGAAGTGTTGGGGTCGTTATATTGGTGTAAACGGACCTGGCAGGTTCTAGGTATACCTGTATATAACATGCCTTAGGTTATGTGTTACTGAGTCATTTATTTATACCTTTATATTCAATCATAAAATATAAAGGATGGTTCAGGAAGATTTTTCGTTTTCAATGCTTAATTCCAATCTAGAGTGTGTTTGAATTAAAAGCATTGATTTCTGTCAATTAAAATTGGATCTGCACTTCCTCCCAATTTCGGCTACATTGATTCTAAGTTGATAGCACCTGTTTTTAGCCATGAAAAGTACCTGTATGAATTTGATACGCCTTGAATTACTATTATACTATGATATGAAATTTGTGTTACTTCTGATCATGAAGACCCATAGGAATACGTACAATGTAATATTACATGTTTGAAGAGTTTAAATTGTGCAAGATGGGGCCCCATAGATTCCAGTTATTCAAATCATACAATACATATTACATTTATATATATATATATATATGTACATGTATTTGCATTATCCGTAGATTACAAATGAGACTCGACTGCATAATTACTTTGGTGCAGTGTTGCTGAAAGCCTGGTTATCTTAACAGTACACAATGGAAAACTTCAATCTGGTTTGTCTGTTGAAAAATATTGAAATTTTTAATAACAAAATGAATTTTTAGGCATTCAAAGTCACTACATGAAGGCAAGAAGCTAAAAAATATTTGTAAATTTCAAGAATTTCTCAAAAATAACATTTTGAAATTTAAGCTCATCAAGTTGAATAAGTTTGCCCTGAAGCCAGCATGTTCTATCCGTACATATATACCAGCATGCAAATTAGTATTTCTGATCTGAGAAACTGTCAATGATATCACGTCACCACAGCTGGTACCACTGTAACGTACTTCCAGCGATTTATCATTGATTTAGATCAGTTTCCTAACGTCCATTATTTTACTTTTCAGCCTACAAAACAGTGTCGGGTGTAAATGGGCCCCTGGTTATATTGGACGATGTAAAGGTAAGTTTAAATTTATACTTTACATCAATTTTACTATTAGGCAAGATAAAATTATATTAATATATGCAAGTTTTCAATTCAATTAGGATTTTGAGAGCAGGTAGATTAAGGAAGTCAAAAAGATTTTCTTATTCAAATATTTGTTTGTCGCATCATGAATGAAAGTATTAATTTGCAACAAAATGTCATTCTGATTGTTTCAAAAAATTATAAACATTCCTAGAATGTACTTCAGTTGATTCTGGATGAGTGGATCTCTTGTTTTAGCCCTGAAAATGATTTACATGTACCATATTTATCCAGCAATAATTATAAGCACACAGGGCTAAGACATTAAATCTGACTCAAAGTAGACGGTGGACTTATTTTAGGACAATGAAATAGCATTGAGCTTTTATACTGGACTGTACATGACATGGGTGGGCTTTTTACCGGGTTTTTGGTGAAAAATACAGGGTACTATATATATATTTATATGGTTTTTACTATATATATGTATATTGGATCCATCGCAGTATTGAGAGGCGACTAATGAGACATTCCGTTTCACTGTGTCTTGAAAAAGGAGCGGATCGCTCCGAAAATTTGACAACCTAAACTTGTCCACACTGTTGGAATTACTTCTTTGCCCCATATATATATAGTAGGAAATATTGATAGGTAATTTTCAGTTTTTTGTATCTTCGTAAGCTATTTTACTGATAGAAGCGTTTGCAGTCTACTAGAAGCCAGATATATAAATTACATATACATCGTACATAATCCTTGTCGTATTTTTCTGTCTGTAGTTTCCTAAATTTGCTGAGATTGTGGAGTTGACTCTTGCTGATGGCACACAGAGAAGTGGACAAGTGCTGGAGGTCAGCGGGTCCAAGGCTGTCGTCCAGGTAATTGTCAATGATCTTATTGACAGGATTTGAGGATTCTTAACACTTGCACATATGATAATAATATCCTATAATATGATCATGACATTAGGATATCGTAAACATTGAACATATTGGAATTTTAAAGTAACATGTAAGTTGGCTTTCCTTTTGTTTATAACTTTAGTTAAATAAAATAAAAACATTTCAGACCTATCCTCCCTTCTTTGCTCTCAAGTGTAAGCAGAAACAGCTATTAGTGTCCTTGAATAATCACTGTAATCTTTTGTGTCTTTTTGCATTGTCTAAATACTAACTCATTCACCCCTGAAGACACATTTGAACTCTTCCAATTCAAATGTTGGAATAGCTCTTTATGAAATTTCAGGGGTGAATGAGTTAAGTAACAAAGATACCAGATGTAATGGAAAACAAATCTGATGTTCACCGATTCCACATGCCCACAGCCATGACCAATGTAATAGTAAATATTTGTGACAAAGAAATATATTACACTACATGTCAATACATGTACACCTTTCAAATATCATGATATGTTTGTGAAACACTTAGTCATAATGTACAGCCCCTAAAATCTACAGCAGACAGTGAGCTGATTCAACAATAAACCAAAGGGACCTTTGCTGACAACTTTGGATCACAATTGTTACAGTAGTACTTTTCTAGAGACTAAATATACATAATTTGAATTATTTAACTGCTTTGATATAAGTCTAAGTATCTTTGTTGCCCATCTTAGCAATTCTTTCCTCTTCCATTACGGCACAACAGCCTTTGAACTTTCAGTTTCATTTTCTGTTGCATGTGTCACATTAACCATTATAAACCCTCGGTCATTAGAAAAACCTTTCCTTCGTCGTGAAATAAGGTCCTCTCTTTAGGAATACAGGTTCTCGGTGGCAGACTGATAAATATCCAGCTGTACATGTAGTGCTAATGTCAGCCTGACTTAATTGAGTATCTGAGCCTGTAAAAATCATTCGCATTTCAAAATATAGTCACTGTGTCTGCCCTGTCACCCCTCCATAACTTTACTCTACCATGCATTGAGCATGCCGAGTCCATTATGGTCTACAGTGGTGAAAGGGTTAAGAAGACATTTCCAGTTATATATAAATGTCTATACGTCATGTTGCAAACTCATATAAATGACATTTTCATTTGCCTCATTACCAGTGAAAATTGGTCAGTAGATGAGCTCTATAAATAGATCCTTTCTTATTTAACACAAACCTTATGCACATGTATTCTCAATATAAAAGGATTCTTTAAAAAGAAAAATTCACCCAAACTGTCTGTTTGAGAGAATGAAGTACATGTAAAAGAAGCGTGTAGGATCTGTTTGAGAGAATGAAGAACATGTAGAAGAAGCGTGTAGGTCTATCACAGAATAAACAGTTTTTAGCCTTCCTCATTCATGAAGATAGTAGGATTTGAAAATGTACAAGAGCATTGCAAAACACTGGGTAAACAGCCTAAAGCAAAATAACATTGATTTAATATATTCTCTTCTGAGATAATTACATTTTACTTGTTTATATGAGATTTAACATTAGATGAGTGGGGGACAGAGTGGATAAAATTGCTCTTAACCTCAAAATATGAAAGGAAAACATTTAGAAGACTTGATTTTAAGATTGTGATGTCTATACTAATTCTTGTATTTTGTGTATGAACCAGTGTTCTCAGTATATTTTCAAACAGGTGGTTGACCTGAAAATATTAATCAGTTTAATGCTTCACATGCTATATTATTGTACCTCATCTTTAGAACGAGACTGTCTGATTGGACAATACTTGTCACATAACGGCACTTCGCCTTTGTGAAACATGATTATCATCAGAGAAACAAAAAATAAATGTATAATGTTGACCTATACATATTGTGAAAAAAATAACTGGTTCAAAGTTGATGAATTGCAGTCTACTGGCTTTGAATGAGAACACTGAACAAGCACGTATGCTGGGCATTCTATATCAAGTTCCGTAACTTGTTTGACCAACATGGCCATAATATGACGTTTTTTTTGTGAATACTGGTAAATGATCATAATCTTTTGTTTTATCTCTATGTCGGACTAAGCATTAAAGTTATATGAGCTATGACATTTATTGTAACTGACTCTTTCAGATACATGTTTAATTATGTTTAAGTGTTGGGTAGATGATAAAAAAATGCCAAGAACTAGTACTGGTATATGGTACTTCTTTTGAACTAGTTTATTAAGAGGTAACTAGCTAACATACCGATTATTTCAATAAATACATGTACATTTATTTCAAAGTTTACTATATTTTTGACAGGAGAAACACACGCACCTTATAGATCATTCTAAATGTTAGTACAAAAACTGATCATTATCGATGTTCCATTGGTTATGTAATGTACGTGCAGTCGAAGATTGATCATGAAAAGAGAACCAATTCCCATCACATGATCACATAGTGTAATACAATACCTGTCTGAACAATTCATTATTTCATTTATAATGATGGTGCCCCTCTTGGCTAATTACATGTGCTTGGCACGCTTATTATTTGATTAAGCTGACAATGCTTAAGATACACAACTTTTACACTTTTAATCTGTGTATAGTTTTTGAAGCATGGGTAGCTTAATAAAAAGCTATCACAACAGTAAATTTACAAACTGCATGCTTTTGCTTTTGCTAAACAAAAAATCCTTCAGGAAGAAGACTTGGAATTATTTGCAAAGTTTAAGATATAGTAAGAAAAATGTTTTTGAAAATTGTCATACATATTACCTGAGGCTGACCAGGCTTTGAATTTACTGTATAAATGCTTATCTGCTGCGGACAGCCAAACATATTTGTTTACTTCACGAGATTGCTCTCACACCCGGCAACAGAACCCTCTGACCTGCTCCTAGCATTTGTAGCTTAAATTTAATGTCATGATCTGGTGCCTGGGAGCTTTCCTTCACAGGCCTGAGAAATACCTGTTTTAGTATAACCCAATACCAGTGGATATACCTGCCCTAAATTTTTATGTCTACCCTGCAATATTTTCCTGAAGGTCATGATCAGGATATTGAAATCAACACCTGAATATATAAAAAAATATTGTGTGCAATAACAGGATTTTCCTTAATCTGTTCCCTGTCGTTTATCGGAGATGTTACCGGAAACACGTATATATTGATTTTACTGGATATAAACAAAGACAACCTTAAATCACCAATATTTCGGGCTTTTATAGGTCTACTTTGGATTCAAATTTTGATCCCATTACCTGTTGGTTAAAGGACCTGTTTTTCTTACATTCTCTTAAAACATACCCAATTAAAAGAAAAAAAATCTTTTTAGCTTGTATTCGTATTCAGATGATACATCTAACAATTACAAAAAAAACATCATAAATAAGTGTGGTGGGGGGGGGATTGTAGTCTTAAAGATGATACTACAAAGAAACCCAGTTAATGATATTACTGTGACACAACTTTCCTTATCCAAACACCACAGGTCCCTTTTCCTTTTTCGTGGTTATCTTAATGTAATTTATTTTTTTTGCTTATTCAACAAGTCTGAATTAGTGTCAAAGCAGTATATATATCTATCTGACGTGTATCGTTATGTGCTAAAGATAAATACAGTATAGCATTTAATTGTTAAGTGTGAATGTTTTTTTTGTTTTTTTATATGTCATGGATGTACAGAAAAATCGTTTCAGTCCTTGCAGATAGTTTGAAGCGTGACCACTAGAACAAGCATTGTAAAAATAAGCGATTTTCAGTATGCCAAAAATAATATAACTATATTCCTAACTTTTTACCAAAAAAAATATCTTCTGCTGTACAATAACCAAAGTTGATATTTGTATAAGTTGCAGGATATAGGTACTCTCCTAGCTTTCTGGGCATATTTTGTCTGGCCATCTGCATTTCACATTTTTCACCTGTTGTAATCCGCATACTCTATATATTTTATAACCCTGAACAGTTCAAAACAAAGTTTACTGAAATCAACAAACTCCAATCTGATGATGGTCAATTGACCAACTGGGTACAAGACCTTCGTAATCTAACTTTGATATTGTTGTGCAGGTGTTTGAGGGAACACATGGCATTGATGCAAAGCACACCACATGTGAATTCACCGGAGATATTCTCAGGATGGCTGTGTCTGAGGACATGTTGGGTAAGTAATTGAAGAAGTCTGAATCTGGTAGGTTTTATAAACCTTATCGATCATCACTCGCTTGATATGTTGTTTCTCCAAATTCTGTAAATTTCATTTTCACTTGAGATTTATTTAATTTTACCAATGATAATAATTCAATTACTTTCTGACTGTTTTGTACTTTTGAAAAGAATTAACACAGTTTAATTGTGATGATGACACGACCAGGTAGCTCATTAGTTAGAATGATAGTATAACAATCAGAAGTACTGCGTTTGAATCCCTATCTAGCCCTGCCCCCTGAATTTGAACACTCACAACATTGTTGTTAACCCTTGCACCACTATTGACCATAATGGACTCATCCAGATCAATGCATGGAAGAGTTTACTAAAGTTACATAGGGGTGAAAGGGTTAATTACATTTTATTTACTTTACCTTCATTATTTTTCATGAAAATCCCACAAGGCATGTTTTTCTTTCCAGGAATTATTTATCAAAGCTAGAGTCATGCCAAAAAAAACCAATCCAATCCTTAAATACTAATTTTGGCAGTGGTACGCGATTCTTAAATAGAAAAAGGTGGATGTATTTAATTTATATAGTGTCGATGTTAATGCCATTTCATATTATGGTTTGTGCTTGCAGGACGAGTATTCAATGGGTCTGGTAGACCAATTGACAAAGGACCACCAGTGGTGGCAGAGGACTTCCTTGACATTCAAGGTATGTTACTAGAACTGCATGATGTTGTAATACAGTAATAATGTATGATACACTTTTTTTTATCCAATCACTGGAGACTTAACAAATAAGGTTCATTTGGCCTAATTCCTTTTAGAGGTATTTGATATTCACGAAAAATAAGTTTAGCCAATGTTACTATTGCAAAATATTTCTGTCAGACCTTTTCAAAAGTAAACGTCTTAAGAATTACGTATTGCCATACATGATTTGACGGAATAGTAGTTGTCCGGAAATTTGAATGTTGGAAAACAGAAATAAAAATAAAATAACAAGGAAACTGCAGGAATCGAACTTGGAACCTTTACATGACAAAGGCCACACTTTACCTATGTTGCTATACAGGAAATATACAAAATGAGGGACCAATGTTTTGGGCCACTAAGTATATGAAAAACTTGACAGGGGAAGTCACTCTAGGCCAATTTCAAACCTTCAGGTTTAGCTTTTATTATCAAGGACTCGGTAAACCTTATCCTTGGCATTAATCTTAAATATAACTCCCTGAAGGTCTTCCATCGTACTTCTCTTGAGAGCAGGTATTGATTGTTACGTCATTGGTTCGTGTGAGAAAATTATGTCTTTTTCTCAAAAATTGATGACGTTACTCTCACAAACAAATGACGTAACAATCAATACCTGCTCTCAAGAGAAGATAACTCTGCAATACGCATAAACGGAATACTCCAAGTCATAAAAAGATCTTCCGGAACTCTTCTTTGCCATTAAAACTGCTACAGTGGTACTATGTATGATGGTATGATGGAAGACCTTCAGGGAGTTATATTTAAGATTAATGCCAAGGATAAGGTTTACCGAGTCCTTGATAATAAAAGCTAAACCTGCAGGTTTAAAATTTGTTAGTTTTATACTGAAACACCATTTCCAAACAGGTACTTTGTCTATGTAATATATGACATCACAGCTACTCCTACCGTTGGGTGAATCTAAAGAAATCCTGTACAGGTATTGGGAAAAACATGGTATTACTCAAGTATACGTATTATTGTGTGATATGTTCCCTCCCATATGGAAATAAATATGATTAAACTGCAGATATTTAACTAAAGTGCCGGGTATTCTTTTCTACAAAGGTCTGTCATGTTAATGAAGGCCATTAAAAAAAAAATAGATATCGAAATATTTTAAATCTGTTTTGTGATTCTTTTTTATATCTCTACATGTTTACAGTTGTACAGAAAATCTCAACCCCCTTTTCTCTAAAAATTAGACCTAGAAAATCTAAATGCTTGAAATGAGTATAAAATTGCTTTATCTTGTCCTGAAAAGTTTGTATGAACTCTATGTAGAAAATAATTACTTTAATTTGTTTGTGTTAAACAGGCCAGCCCATTAACCCCTGGGCCCGTATCTATCCCGAGGAGATGATACAGACCGGTATATCTGCCATTGACGGCATGAACAGTATTGCTCGTGGACAGAAGATCCCCATCTTCTCTGCTGCAGGTCTACCACATAACGAAGTGAGTCTACCTTTTTTCAAGAACTTATTTTGGAATTCATCATCAATTATTTTGTGCTTTGTATATATAATATACAGTACAAGATAGCATAACTCTCAGCTCGGATATGGATGACTTTGTCTTCTATTTTTAGCAGTGTGATATTTGTTACTGTAAGCTAAATTTTCATTAGATATGTATATAGTAGATAATAAATAAACAAGTTCTTGCAAAGGAAAATATAGAATAAAATAACAGGTATCCAAGATCTATCGCTAGGCCTTTCTGCCTTCTAGGGCTTCTTCAGTATATATATTTGTGTGTAACTTCATACAATGAGCCATTCCAATTTCTGGAATATATCATTGAAAGATAAATCATGAAAAAAAGATATTTTTGAATATCGCATCATTTACAGTATCTAAATAATAACAGAGTGTATTCCTGAAAATAAGCTTTCAAGGGAATTTATGAACAATCAGAATGATTGTATGTTTCTCTTTGTGATTAGAGTTTTGATGACTTCACTAAGTTTGACTGTCGCTTGGTTACAGATTGCGGCCCAGATTTGTCGACAGGGCGGTCTAGTCAAGCTGCCAGGCAAGAGTGTCCTGGATGATCACGATGACAACTTCGCTATCGTGTTTGCTGCTATGGGTGTAAGTGTTTTGATCGATACTATCTTGTTCACGGCGATAGATATTAGTGTTATTGACTGTTCATTTTCCTGGCATCAGAAAATCTAGACTAGGCAAATGTTAATTTGTTCTTCACAGGTACTTTTATAATATATATTTTATGATTATTCGAATTCATTACAAAATTTTGAAAAAACAAATTAAATAGTGAAGTTTCCCTGTATACAGTACATCAGACAGTATTTCTCTCTGTCACACCCCAGCAACTTCTTTATTCTGTAGTTTATAATAAGCTTCCACTAGAGTGTTCCTAAACATTTCTGGTCATACTTGTCCACAGGTCAACATGGAGGCTGCTCGATTCTTCAAACAGGACTTTGAGGAGAATGGATCCATGGAGAATGTGTGTCTCTTCCTCAACTTGGCAAATGATCCCACGTAAGTACCTGCAGCTAGACCTTACAGTTTCAGGGGGGGGGGTAAATTAAGTTGTTTGAAAAGTTGAATTTTCATTTTTACATGGACTGTTCATTTGGAATGAATTGTTTCTTATTGAGAAAAAACTGAGTAGTCAATATTTCTCCATTTCAAGTTAAATTTACAATTCACATTTCTTTAGATTTCTCATGATCTATCAAACTTAAATTTTAATTTGACCAAAAAGTCAGATAACAGGTTAAAACTTCACTTAAACAGCCACAGATGACATTCTGAGATGACATAATATTATTGGTTACCCACTAGTGCGTATCACCCTGGACATTGTTTCATTGCTCAATCTTATTATGACGTCGAGTAATAATGCTTCGTGACCTCATCTTCTAGCATGATGTCATAGTTAATGGCAAATGTTTCACTGATCAGAAACAGGAATAACATATTCCGAAAAGGAACATGGAAGTTGTTGGAGAAAAAGGTCCCCAAACTCCTGATGGTTGATTATCATGTTTATCTAACTCTCATTATTTAATTTTCAAAATTTTAAAAGATACTCTGTAAACCTCATGTCTTTTTACAATCTGAAGATTAACCGACTCAAGTTAAACATGATAATCAACCATCCCTCTTTGGAGAACCTCTATATCACATACCACAGAACACTGATGAATGTAAAGTTTTTGTATGACTTACTGTGACGATGTGTTGTGACTGTTTCAGGATAGAGCGTATTATCACACCCCGTATAGCTCTAACAGCTGCTGAGTTTATGGCCTACCAGTGCGAGAAACACGTTCTTGTAATCCTCACAGACATGAGTTCCTATGCTGACGCTCTCCGAGAAGTAAGAACAGCTTTGTGATTCTAAAAACTGTTGAATCTGTTCTGGGATGTACTGTAAAGTTTCACTTGTGTAAATGATCGCCTATGACTCTTTCACATTGGCAATGCTTCAGAAATCTTTTATAAAATTTAAACATTGAAAATGTATTGGTATATTTCTTTCCCAAACAACATTGTGTTATAAGGCATAGTTTTGTTGATAAGCAAATCTTTCACTGCACTTCTGCATCTGTAGGTGTCTGCGGCCAGAGAGGAAGTACCGGGTCGTCGTGGTTTCCCTGGTTACATGTACACCGATTTAGCCACCATCTACGAACGTGCCGGCCGAGTAGAAGGAAGGAATGGCTCCATCACACAAATCCCAATCCTTACCATGCCAAACGACGGTAGGTTCATAAAGAGGAACCAGTCATGAGTAAATTTTACTCACTAAAGCTGGTAGATTATACTTTAACTCATTCACCCATGAAGACACATTTGAACTCTTCCAATTCAAAAGTTGGAATAGTTCATTATGAAATTTCAGGGGTGATGAGTTAAAGGAATTAATCCACTTAAATGATATAAATAATAAACAATCATGTCATAATTACAATATATAACAAAACTACATCCAAAAAATATTTGATTCCAGGATTTTTTTAGTGTTTAACTTGAAAATACTTCTTTTTTCTTTTTAAACAGAATTTTGTTTCTTGTTTGTGTGGGGTTTGATGTCCTCCCAACAGCTAAAGTGTTGTAAAAAGGCGATATTTTTTTCCACTAAAATTGATGGAAAATATTCTTTGATTTAGATATTTTAAGGTAAAACTTATGTGCTTGATAGATAAATGAAAATATGTATATATATGCCATGATCATTGTTTTATAATTGTTCCTTTTTTTCTGGTAAAACAATTTTTTATTGACATTTTTACTAAATTTTCAGACATCACTCATCCAATTCCTGATTTGACTGGTTACATCACGGAGGGACAAATTTACGTTGATCGACAGCTTCACAATCGACAGGTAAGAAGTTTCTAAAAACTGATTTAAACATTTAAGGGGTAACAGTGTACACCACTGAGATTGTGAAGAGTTAACCTGGGCAGGTACAGAATTTTATCACACTCATCACAAAAAATGTGTCGAGAATATTTCTGGAAGGGGACCAACAGATTGGTTTTTCAATATTTCATTTGATGATTAAATAATTAAATGAATCTTTAAATGGATTTATCACTTAAAAATTCCTATTTTCAATGCCACCATTATACCACCATTCATTTATAAATTACAAGATTTGTTGAACAGACCAAAGGGTGGGGTGGGAGGGATGTTATAGAGCAGTAGAGAGTTTAATATTTGAAGTTATTATTTCATGACTGTTGAAAACTAAGAGAAACACTGACTTTCTTTGTAGATCTTCCCACCTATTAATGTGCTGCCCTCCTTGTCGAGATTGATGAAGTCTGCTATTGGTGAAGGAATGACAAGGGAAGACCACTCCGATGTATCCAATCAATTGGTAGGTGGAGCTAGTGTTTCAGCCGATTGAGAATTTGTTGCTCTAATTCAGTTAACGTAATCATGTTGCAGTTGATGAAGCATTTGAAAAGAAAGACTTAATTGAAATCAACCAGATTTAAATGTAATTTTAATCTCTGGAATTCTATTTTTAGAAAATGTCATTGGTTGTATAGGGAGTAGTCTAATTCACTCTGCTCAGTCGTTTACATATTTTGAATGTAGTTTATTCCGGGTGTAATTATGTGTTAAACGCGATAGTATAATGTTCACTTGTGCTTTCTTGTAAATACTTTAAACTGATGTGTCGATATTGATCATTTTGTAACACATGTGTTTAAGAAACTTCTAACTTGTTCCAGTATTTTAGAAACCGACAAATTCTCCTTTTATGTAAATCTAATCCAGGAGAATGATCTTTTTAGATACATTGTATATACCGTCATAGCCGAAGTTGAGCCTTCCTATTTCACTCGTTACAGTATGCCTGCTACGCCATTGGTAAAGATGTCCAGGCCATGAAAGCAGTGGTGGGAGAGGAGGCCCTCACGCCTGACGATTTACTGTACCTAGAATTCCTTACCAAGTTTGAGAAGAATTTCATCGCTCAAGGTAAGTATCTTCCATCCCATGACCGTGTATATATGAACTTGTGTCAGTGCCAACTCCTGCCTGTTAATGTCCTATACACAAAATAATCATTTATATCACTTCGTAGTAAAACACTGATGTAAAGCCCCTCATTTTATTTGCCCCTTTACTTCCCACCAGCATTTCTCAAGATCACCTTTTTACCAATTTCATTACAATTCCTTTACATGTCTTCATTGATTTATAGCCAGAATCTTTATAATGCCATCATTTCAGTGCACAAATAATGGAAGTATAATGAGGTTTTAGTGTATTTAGTGAAGTATATTTGTCAAATCTTAGAAATATAGATATTAATGTTCCAAGATCTGACAAGTATAACTAATAATTGGATGGGTGGTCGGGTAGCACAGTGAACAGCGCACTAGACTTTCACAAAGACGGCCAGGGTTTGATTCCCTGATCTGACTTGAAAGAGGTATAGGGTCACCCGTCTAACAACGCGAGTTTCTCTGGCTACTTCAGTTTCCTTCCACATCAAGACCCTTCTTGGGCTTTCAACCGGGCCAACAAGAGTGATTAATATTATTAGTTGATATAATTGTTTCATAATTGTTGTCAAATAAATAAATTTTATATTTAAATAGAATAAAGAAGTAGCCATTTTGAGATTAAAATTTGAATAGTTTTCAAAAAATATCAATATCATAGTTACATGCCACTAGAAAAAAAAGAAAAAAGAAAAACTTTTGAAACACAGAATGTCAATCTAATTGTTCTGTTCACTTAATAATTGTTTTGAATGTTCAAAATAGAAGTTCCACGACTTATATTTGTGTTTGATATTTACAGGCCACTACGAGAATAGAACAATCTTTGAAACGTTAGACATCGGATGGCAACTCTTGCGAATTTTCCCCAAGGAGATGTTGAAACGAATTCCAATGAACACACTGGCTAAGTATTATCCACGTGACGCTCACAAGCAACAGCAACAAAAGTCAGCAGCAGCGGCAGCTGAAGCTGCTGGACACAGCACGCAACTATAGACATGTTACCATAGCGATTTCACCCGTTGTCACCAGAGGTTTCATCAGCTGCTAACATTCCACATTTACCGCCTCAGTTCTGTCAATGTCTTCTTCAGTGTAATACAAATCTTGCGAAAATAATACCAATGCATTAAACAGACCCCCTCCGAAGGTTGCGACTGGAAAAAAATGCACAGTACCGTGGATTGTTCCGATTCTGAGGTTCGCTGATCTAGAAACTTTTATATATGACATGGTCATCGTATAAGATGCTTGATTTTTAATATGAGGTCAATGATTAAAAAACAATGTCTTTTGCATTTAGAAAATTTGAAATGTAAATAGATAGAAAAACTATTATTCTCCTTTATAAGTGTATATCAGTGTTTAAGCCCTGTGTTAATCTGTCTTAGTGTTCATACTGAATTAGCTGTCCATACAAAATGTAGTAGAATTCTTTTGTCTCTTTAGGTTGTCACTATTAACTGATTATTTTAGGATATATTCTATAAAGAGTCTGATAAATAGGTTTCCATTAACCATGAACCTCATCCACATTAAACTTATTTAATATTGTGGAGCATTGTTCTTCTTAGACTGGCTATGTTCAGATTGTAGCTATGATTTCTTTATGCCTTAGGGATTGCTAAATCATAGATCCTTATACCATGACAGTAAATTTTTAAAAAGGTGAATTTGTTTTTTCCACTTTCTCAGTCTGTCATTACAGTCAAAGAAAGCAATACTGTCAACATTTGTACAGGGTAGTTTTCTGAAAATATTAAATTGGAGAGGGACCAATCAAGGTTTACAGGTAAGGGAAAAATCTGGAGAGTTGCTGAATGGATGTACAGATATTTAAACTAACAATATTAATCCAGTTAAATTTTCAATAGAAATAACCATCATTAGACATTGATTGTTTTAAGTACTAGTTCCAGAACATTTTCCTTACTGCTCAGTATTGTTTTCAATGGTAAAAATAATAATCATTGGGCGAGGAGGGGGGCTGGACACTGCTGGTAGACTGTAAACATAAATTCAGGTTCAGGTCCTAAAAGTCTTTGTCAAGAATAAACAAACACCAAACTATAAGGCTCATCCCTTTTTCATAAACGAACAATTCTAGTCCATTTTTTATCTGATCAAAACCGAGAATATTTGCAAGGGGAGATAACCCGAAGTGGGGGAGGGGAGGCTGGTCAGAAATGAGATGAAATATAAATATAATCATGATCAAATAATTGAGAGGTGGTGAAAAAGAATGAGAAACAAATCAACTTGTGTTAAAGCAACAAATGTCTTATAGGTAACTAGTTGATGCCCACTTATATGATATTATGGATATATAAATATGAATGCAAGACAAGCATTTTATCGATAGTGCTTGACTTTGAAAGTGACGGTGGTGTATTTTGATTCATATGATTTGAGAATTTCTCTCAAAAACATTAAATTGTCCTGAAATTTTTAATTTTGAATGGAATTTAAAATAGACAGTTTTTTAAACGGTGCATGTAGATTTCTTAGTTTAATATCTATATATATATATATATATATATATGCAGTACAAAACACAGAAAGAAATATATCATAGATTGATATTGGTAAGTTAGTATAAAAGTAAAAAGTGTATGTTTTTGTGATAGGTAGAATTGTACATTGTGGGTGAGAAATGTTGTAAATTTCATGAATGTTTACATATATTGTGATTTATATAGCAATCACTTAGAAATAGGGTATAATGTTCATTCCTGTGAAATAAACAAAATGTATTTTTTCGATACAGAAAATTTGTAGTGCTGTATTGATGTTCAGTGGAATATCTATGGGTGAAGTCCATGAAGATAGCAAACATTCTGCCTTTTGCTGCCAGACACAGTTATCTCCCTTGATATATAAAATCACAGTATGAAAGGATTCATCTATGCGTACAGTTATCTTCCTTGGTATTTAAAAGTTGTAGTTAATTTGCGATAACCTGTGCGTGCAATCTTTTATTCCTGTCAAATATCTCAATATTGGATTGGCCAGTTCAAATTGATAAAATTCAATTCTTTGGTAGAAGGAGTAAAAAATATAACAAGGAAGCATATTAATTCCTTTAATTTTCACAATAATTAATGAAGTTCATTATCATGGAGACACCATTTTGTTTATTTCACTAGAATGTACTTGAAAAATGTGTAAGGTAGTGCATACTGTATTGTAGTATACTGTCGCTCATCAAGGGTTGCATGTGATTCCAAATCTCTCCCCTCAACTGCCTTGGTAAAATATCAATGATTTTCACCGTTGTTGGGTATTAATAAAACCTCTTTCAAAACTGGAAATTATTCCAAATCAAGATTTATTTAGTTCCAAATCTATTCGCAGGCTTTGGCATAATTGTGGTTTATATATTATATGGTTGATCCATACTTATTCCATCACAGAAATTTAACGAGCACCTGGAGTTTGATAAATTGGTTCGACAAAGGTACTATCAAATTCACTTTAAGAGTGGTTCATCCTAAACAGAAGTTTTATTCATTTGGTATTGAGGGATATAGAAATTTGTTGAAAATTTACCAATAAGACGAGATGGGATTGTAAGTAGGCTTATAGCTAGCCTATCATTCACCATTATACATGTAATGATAGAAATTATCAGCACATATTGGTATACATATATGAATATTTGCTGTCATTTCATATGTCATATTTATATACTGTATCAAGTATTATTATTCATTTACATTTCCTTGTTATGAGTTTTGTTTTGAAATGTGATCTGGGATAGAACCTGTTGGGTATTTAATAAAAGGATCAAGAATTTACGACAAATTCAATAGTCATTAATTTATGTTTTATAATGTGTCCTTTCCAGTTTGGATACTGAAAGTATATTCTGAAAACAGAAATGATTTGCAATCATTTTTATTCACATGTTCAAATTGAAGTGTGAATTTCTAATCTGGATGTGATTAAAATATTATTGAAAATATCTTGGTTTTGTTGTGTATCTATTGTTTGTGGGTGTGGGTGTTGTTGTGTATCTGTTGTTTGTGGGTGTTGTTGTGTATCTGGTGGGTTGTGGGTGTTGTTGTGTATTTGGTGGGTTGTGGATGTTGTTGTGTATCTGTTGTTTGTGGGTGTTGTTGTGTATCTGTTGTTTGTGGGTGTTGTGTATCTGTTGTTTGTTGGTGTTGTTGTGTATCTGTTGTTTGTGGGTGTTGTGTATCTGTTTGTGGGTTTGGGTGTTGTTGTTTATCTGTTGTTTGTGGGTGTTGTTGTGTATCTGTTGTTTGTGGGTGTGGGTGTTGTTGTGTATCTGTTGTTTGTTGGTGTGATAGTGTAAATTGGTTACAGTTGACACATCACATTACAGTTGTAATAGTACTTGCTGTTATTGGATTATGACAACACTTTTAGTTAGTATATTTATCTAAGGACCGTAGAAAGAAAATGTTAATATCACTCAATACCTCGACTTTTGAGCCTTCCCTTTCAACTCTTTTGTCTTTTCAACTCATTCACCCCTGAAGACACATTTGAACTCCTCAAATTCAAAGGTTGGAATAGTTCATTATGAAATTTCAGGGGTGAATGAATTAATAGGGATACCATGTATAATATCTAGAAGAATGTACCATCACAACGTCACCATCAGAATACATAAAAGCTGACAGTGCAAGTTAAAAAGCTTTCAATTGAGTTGGGTTTTTTTAAGGTTTTTTTTCTGGTTTAGAGATCTTCCCCATCTCTTCATTCTACCGTTTCTAAGGAAGTGCAGACATTTTAATTTGTCTTTACTTGGTAACGAGTATAGGTCTCGCTGGGTATAAAAAGCGCATTACCTGTCAAACCGGTTTTCATTTGTTCAATATGTGTACAAGTTGACACTACTTTACTATATTTATATAGAACACTTTCACTCAGGTTTTTCACCAACATTTTGTATCGGATCAGTTGAATAAAATTGAAATGGAACACATCAAAGATATTTATCTAAGAAAAGTGGAAATACTGTAATGGTAAAATTCAACCAATTTAAAAATCTAATGCAGTGTTTCGAAGAATTAAGGTGAGTGTTTGATTTTTAGCTCACCTGCCCGAAGGGAAAGTGAGCTAATGTCATGGTGCAGCGTCTGTCGTCCGTCCGTTATCCGTCAACTTTTCCTTTTAAAAGCTTTTTCTGAAGAACAGACAGGCCTAGAGTCATGCTATTTCGCTGTAAGCTTCGTTGGTAGGAGCCCGACAAAGTTTGAGAACGAAAATGACCTTGACCTACTTTCAAGGTCACAGGGGTCAAATATGTCAAAGGCATCAAACGACTTTTGAAGAACTGAAAGGTATAGATTCTTCATATTTGGCTGGTAGCTTCCTGGGATAGAGGCGGACAAAGTTTGAGAATGAAAATGAACTTTACCTACTTTCATGGTCTCGGGTGTCAAACACTTCAAACAACTTTTTCTGAAGAACTGAAAGGTATATAATCATAATATTTGGCTAGTGGCTTCTCTGGATAGAGCTCACCAAAGTTTGCAAATAAAAATAACCTCAACCTACTTTAAAGGTCACCGAGGTTAACAACATTTCAAACGATTTTTTCTGAAGAATCAAATGGAATGGATTCAGAAAATTTGGCTGGTAGCTTCTTGGGATAGAGCCAATACATTTTGAGAAGGAAAATAACCTTGAGCTCCTTCAGGGCCACATGAATAAAATATGTCCGCTTCTGAAGAAGAAACAAAAAGCACAGAATCATTATAATATTTGGCTGGTAGTTTCAACAGATGGAGCCGACAAAGTTTGCGAGTGAAACATTTGTAGTACAGTATAATATTTAGTGAGACTATTTTGCTATGACTACTTTAATATTCAGATGAGCGATACAGGCCCTCTGGGCCTCTTGTTGATATTGGTTGTAATGCACTGTTTATACCCAGCGAAACCCATACTCGTTACCAAGCAAGGAAAAAGCTAAAATGCCGGCACTTCCTTAGAAACGATAGTCGGAAGATATGGGAAGATCTCAAAATCAGAAAAAAATACTTCGGGTTTTTTTTTGTTCTAATCTCAGTTGAAAGCTTTTTAACTCAAAATTTGCATGGGGGAGACCCCCACACCCCCCTTACGGGAGTGGGTCTTCCCCCTCCCGTACCCCCCC
>NW_018406415.1:516745-577379 GCF_002113885.1 Mizuhopecten yessoensis
GGGGGGGGGGGGGCTGCCTTCGGCAACCCCATGTCGGGGCTTACACATGGTAAAGGGGCTAGCTACGCGCCTGTCGGGCGTCTCTCCTTTGTAATCTTCAAAGGAAAGATATCAGCCTAGCGATTGGTCCTTTTTTTGATACCTGAGACCTCTTCGTGCCTTCAATTTTGCTATGATATATTCCAGGGGTGTAGAGAGCGAAAGTGAGCGTAACTCCTGGATATCGAGGATGCATTTTCATAGGTTATATATGTAAGATTGATGCGTTCTTAACCCTTTTTTTCTCTTATTTGTTTGATTGAGTCATGAAAACAGTAAATGTAACTTGGGATAACTTTTGACCAATCTTAACTTTCAAAGCGATGTTTTCGTTTGGCCTAGTAACCAGCATACTAACAGTTACTTACTTTGTAATATTTAAGAGGAGCCTACGTTTAAATTTGTCCAGTGGTTCTTAAGAAATAGTGATAACAAACTGGAACTTTCACATAATTCAAGATCATTGTCTGGAAGTCATCCTTTTTGAGTCTCAAAATGAAACATCAAAACAACGGACCAAAAAGAACCTTAATATCGAAAGATCCCTCAAGTTCTTTTTGAGAAATAGCGATAAAAATCATACTGTAACTTTTGAAATTCAGTCCAAAAAAAATCAACATGCATATAACCAAGGGGAACCTACGTTTGGAAGGATCCTTTCAGTACTTGCTGAGAAAGAGCGGTAATACATTTTAACTTTCAATATTTAAGATGGCTGCCTGGCTTGATTTTCCGACCACCCAGTCCCAAAATTCAATCTTCACAATTCACCATTGGACCAAAATATAAAGGTTGAGAAAGATCCCTCCAATTTTTTCTGAAAAATTGCGCTAACACAACTTTCGCTCTCGAGTTTAAAGATGACCGCTAGTCAGCCATCTTTGTTTTCCAGTCACCTAAAGATTCATTATGCACAGCTAGGGGGCAGGGAGCCTACATGTGAAATCTGAGAAAAATCTCTTCCGCACTTTCTGAGAGAAAGCGCTAACAAGAATCGTTTAAGAACGGACGACGAATCACGGAAGAATGTCGATTTGAAAAATCCACCATCTGATGATGGTGTGTAAAAATAGACAATTCTCTTTAGTTTGAGATTAAAACAAGAGGCCCAGAGGGCATGTATCGCGCACCTGTTTCTTTTGTTACATGAAACTGACATATAGGTAACTTCAGATCAAGTTTGGTAACTATTACACAAGACATTTTAACATCTCTTAAACGCTTCTAAAGATATTGTTGTTTGAAATCTCAAATTTTGATTTTAAAGCTTTTAACCCTAGTTTACATTTGACCCACGACTAGCACTTTCAGGTGACATTTGACCTCATTACTGTAATTAAGAAAAATATTCACAGCTGGTCTTCATAACATACCCAGGTACATGTATCATGACTAGACCAAATGCTTCTTTTGATATTGTTGTTTGAAGTTTTTAACATATATGACTTATGTGACCTTGAAAATAGGTCAAGGTCATTTTAAAGAGGAAACAGTATAGCACACAATCCCTGGTGCCTACCGACCAAATATCATGACCTACGGCCTTATGGAACTTGAGAAGGAGATTGTTAAAGCTTTTAACCCATGTTCACCTTTGACCCACGACTAGCACTGTCAGGTGACATTTTACCTCATTACTGTAATAAAGAATAAGAATAACACTGCTGGTCTACATAACCTACTCAAGTATCATGACTAGTTCAAATGGTTCTTAGGATATTGTTGTTTGAAGTTATTAACATATTTGATCCCTGTGACCTTGAAAGTAGGTCAAGGTTACTTTAATGAGGAAACTTTATAGCACTCCATCCAAGGTACCTTCAGGCCAAATATCATGACCCTGGGCTTTATGGAACTTGAGAAGAAGATTGTTAAAGCTTTTAACCCATGTTGACCTTTGAACCCCGACTAGCACTTAAAGTTGACCTTTGACCTCATTACTGTAATAAAAAAAGATTTGCACTGCTGGTCTACATAACATACTCAAGTATCATGACTAGTCCAAAAGGTTCTTAGGATATTGTTGTTTGGAGTTTTTAACATAGTTGACCCCTGTAACCTTGAAAGTAGGTCAAGGTTATTCTAATGAGGAAACTTTATAGCACTCCATCCCAGGTACCTACTGGCCAAATATCATGACCCTAGGTCATCCAGTTCTTCAGAAGAAGTCTTTAAAAAGAAAAAGTTGACGGACGGATGACGGACGAGACAGACGACGGACGGCTCAGTACGGCATAAGCTAAAAATGAGTTTCGCTAGTATGACAAGACTTCAAAAGATTTCAAAATTCATTAAAAACTGTAAAAATACATGAAATACAGAGTGATTTTTTTTGAATTATTTTTTAATATATTAAGTATTCATTTTATGTTGCCTTTGGTATCTTCTAAATATTACCAACTTTAACAAGACTTTTATAAAATGCGTCGCTACAACAAATCAATGTATATATTTACATTGGGTGTACTATTTTTGGTGGACAAAAATATCATATAAAAAAAAAATATCCGGATTCCGGAATTTTGCCAGGTGCGACTTGTTTTGGCAATTAGTATTACCTATGCGGCTGTAGCAACGCAAAATGGCGGTTGCGGTGGATCTGTCAAAGCACACCGACTGTGTCGAATTTGTAGGCTCTTCAGAAGAAGATATCAACTATGCAAAGACATTTTGGCAGTCTGTACAATTAGAACCACCAGCAGAATCCCGTCTCGTATCCAGTGACATAAAACAACGTCTCAAAGTAGCTCCATCAGGAACCCACGGTACTGTAACGTCATAGCAGACCGAAACAACCATCTCCTTTTTATTAATTTGGAAAATATAGACTAAGACCCATACAGATTCAGAGGAAGGAGTCATTTATTTCGGACTTACTTCATCAAACCTCAGTTACCAATAATAATATAAATATTACCAATAGTGTACGTACTTGTAGGTAAATGTGTTTACAATTTTTAAAATAGGCCTAATGTGAAATTGTGTGCCCACCTGCTTTATTTATTTGTCAGCTATTTAGCCTCGTAGAGCAATTTTAGGACTTATGAACTAAAGTGAGGAATATCTTTTTAGAATTGTGCATTTAAAACTGGGCATTTCCAACTGTGATATCCATATAATGATACCTTTTACCTGTGAATAATTATGTATAATTAAACGGGGTGATTATTTTTGCTCAGTTTTAACACCGAATAGCCTAACATAGAGGTTCCTCAACGAGTGATGGTTGGTTATCATGTTTATCTTACTGGAGTTAGTTAATCTCCAAATTGTATAAAGACACGAGGTTTACCGGGTGTCTTTTACAATTTAAATATCAACTAAGTAGAATACCTGAGAAAACCCACATGGTCTGGCAGGTGACCCCATACCCTATCACATCCAATCAGGGAATCGGATTGGTGAAAGGCAAGTGCGCTATCCACTGCACCGCCCGGACAGAGGTCAGAGGAAGGGCTTATTAAAGGACGTTAAAATAGCATTAATTGGAATTCAACATAACATAACAGACATGGGTGGGACTATTACCACAATACATGGGCTTATTATGACAAATAAGTAAGGTACATGTACGGTCTGGAGATAAAGGTTCAGACATTTAAGTTTAAAAATTTACTCTGCAGCTACTCTTCATATTGACTCTCATTGGTTCTTTTCTTCATTACAGGTCTGACATATGCCCACAATATCCCAGAAGAAAAACCAGGTATGGAAAACAGTTATTAGCTGTGATGTACAGTAATAAATTAGAGTTGATGATGTTAATTGTGTACCATTTGTGTGCATTCTTACCAAAATGTAATGAAAATTCAGTTTGATTATACATGCAATTTTAAAAAGAATTATTAACATATATATTTACAACTGAAATTATCATAAGAATTCAATATTGTAGTTATTTTTATGTTGTATCAATTTCAGAATTACACGATTTCTTTGTGAGGGTGCGGACCCTGGAACAGTTGGAGCATTTTTCAAGAGTACAGAAATTTGCAGAGGCAAGAGAGGAAGACAGAACTATGATTGAGAAACGTAGAGCAGAACGAATAAAGGTATGGTATCAGTTATTAATTACATGTACACAAACTTGTACATTTCCAGATGGCGGATTGTCATGTACATTAAGTAGGTCACAGTGACCTATGGCTCAACCTTTGATTTTTTTTTGAGGCATATCTTCTAAACTAATTCACCTCAAGTCATACATGCCATATCTAATGATTTAAGCGTGAGACTCATGAAAAATGCTTCAGAAAAATTCCTTGCAGCGCAAGACACATTTCTCACGAATAGCAATCATCCTAACGAAAATAAACAGTTTGGTCAATCTTAGAAAATAAACAATAGCTACATGGATAAACACTGACCTTGTAAACGGAAATGTAAGTTGTGACTATAAAATTGAAACTGGACACCGACATTGAATCCAGAATTTATTCTCTCGCCGTCAGGTTTGGATCAAGTGTTTGTTTTTTTAAAATAACATAACACAAGAAAGCAAATTTCTTCACAATTGGATATATAAAAATAATGGCAGAAGTAGGTATTAGTTTATTTTGTTTCAACAAAGGAATATTAAATGTTCCCAATGTTTTGAGATATTTTTTTTTACCAAGAACTGTTGACCTCTCCAGAATTTTTATTTGTTTTAATTGTTTTTATGTTTTTGCCTATGATGGATGTATTGTGATATATTTACTTTTAAATGTCGATAGCAATATCAGAACCGTCGGTCACAGGTAAACCTCCATAAAATCCTTTAAAATATCAAAAAATCTTCAATTTTGGTTCTAACAAAATATTGGAGGCTTCAATAATTTTTGTTTCAAATGTCTCACTAATTCAGAGAAAAAATCTCACTATTTTGGACCAAATCTCTATTTTTCACCAGAACGTTATGGCATGTATGTAGAGTAACCAGATTTGGTATGCAAGTACATCCAGGGACCGAGTGTCAAGTACAAAAAGTAGGTCACTGTGACTTATGCTTAACCTTTGCAAAATAAATGTTGAGACTTATCTTGGTACTAGTTCACCTGGAGTAACCAGATTTGGCATGCAAGTATGTCTTGGCTGTCAGAGTGAAGAATTACAAGTATGACACTGGAACTATATCCCGAGATAGGTGTAAAGCTCATTAAATAAAGAAATCCTTACCGATGGGGTACAGCCTTGTTCAAAGATATTTCTTGTTTATATTACACAATAATTACAAAATTACAATTGCTTACATTTGGATATAGCTTGAAAAGTGAAAAGCCTTTTTAAATATATATATAATTTGGTTCTGTACTTTCAATGCAACCTCCTGAAGGGCAAGATACTTAATAGAAAAGTTTCAACAACAGTTCTGTCTGGCCCGTTTAACCTCTACTTATCTGTTATCATTACGAAGGTTGATACTGCCTTTCGTTTTATGGCAGCTTATTTAGGAAAAAATAAATTCTTCAATATCTGTGGCACAATGGTTGACAGTGGTGATTTGTCTACCCCCTCTATCCATCTAAGTTATGTTTTTGTTTGCAGAGGGAGAGTATTTCGCGAGATTTCATTGGACGTAAGCGGGAGGTACGTGAAGCCTATGTTGACAAGTCTGAAGAAGCAGACAACGGTGTGATAGATGAAGATCCTTCGGATGCGTTATTACAACTCGACGCCTTTGAAAAGTCAAAGTTTGGGGAACAAGATCCTGATTCAGACTAATACAATTTTCAGTACACAAAAACAATATGTTCAAGATTCATAATTGATATTCATCATTACCGAATGCAAGAATCGAGAGCAGTGAAAACGACAAGTGAGAAAAAGTGAATGTATGATAGGTGAACAATAAAATGTGATATAGTCCTGAACCTGATTTGTTTGTATGTTTATTGAAAACGAATCTGAATTCACTTCATGTCATTTGTGAAGTTGCATCTTTTATCACTATTTGTTTGTCTGGAGTGTTAACCAATGCAAATGTACACTGTTCCACAGAATTAACAGGTATCGGTGTATCTTAATGCTTGTAATGATGATAGGTCAAGAAACTGGGTAATTCAATTTAATTATGTTCATCTAGTAAAACCTAGTTATACTGACACCATTTGAAGATGTCGGACGTTCAGTTTCTGATCCTGCATATTTGGCAGATAGACTTTATAACATTAATACATGTATCACTGGTGTTTCATACTTCTTGAGTGAAAGTCTGAGAATATTTTCAATCAAGCGTACTACGTAGCATATATAGCTGGGCATGCATTCCTCTCATCAAATATTTTACTCCCAACAACAAAACCACAATAAAACAATTATATTTTTTATTAAGTAACAATTTCTGACATTTTTCCACAGGAAAAATGCATATATAATAACAGACAATATCAGTTTCAATGACAAAGACAGTCACCATCTTAGGGTGATTTCATTTCTTGATGGCATTAAGAATTGCAGATTGAAGTATAATTTTCCCTTGGATTCAACTTTCTTCAACTTGTAACAAAGGAAAACATGAGAAAGTAAACCTCTGCTCAGTTTGAACAAATTAGAGTATTGAAATTTTCATTATTATAAAGTTGTTATCACTTCAAACTTTCTAAAAAGAATCATGTTCAAATGGATTTGTAGCAATGAACAAATGGTACAATCGTTAATTTGTTCATTACCAGTTAAAAGGCAAGTCATCTTCTCTCTAAACATTGTGTACATAGTACATACATAGTTAAGTGAACAGATGAAAATTTATTTGTTGAATAAAAAAAGTGCTTAAACTGTTGATTTGAACTAACCTTCACACATTTTTTTTTTTTTTTTTTTTAGGAAAAACTTTTGGCTTCAGAAAATGTACTGGAATTTCAAAATATTACACGAAAATATTACAAAAAATGTTTAATTACATGTACAAGAATCTTAGCCTTTTTGTGTGTGTGTAAATCAAGGATGTTTACATAACATTATATTCCAATTTATCCATGAACCAATGAAAAATGTGATATCCAAAATAAAATCTGCTATATATTTCAACCTTCAATTGGTAAAGGAACTGTTTTCTAAATGTTGTTTTTACGGTATGAAGTAATAGATTACCTGGGTAAAACTCATTAAAATGTGTATACCAACACAATTTACATGTTTTACCACTTCTTAACTTGCACCAATGACCCTATGTAGAGAAAAAATGTATGATCAAATTACATTGTAGAAAATTACATTCATGTATTGATCTTCAAATAACAGAAGAAAAGACCTCAACTACACATCATTGATTGTTTTATACAAACATGAGAATTTTTTTGAAGGAAGCATGCCCTAATGGCCCTTTAGACTGGTCTAAGTATTAAAATTAGCTTGTACCATAGCATCCACACACACACACACACACTCACTAGCAAATACACATTCAGATCAACATTTGTTCATGACATAGGTGAAAATGCTTTAAAATGTTTACATCCAGATCAGACCATTAACAACCTTGTGAGAAAAACAACTAGTTTGATACCGGTCTCCAATGAAATCTGATGATTGTGGCCTACAATGAAATGTTGTTCATCTTTAAAACTTGAAAACTACACACTTGGTTAAAAAGAAGCATTAGAATTTTCTCAAATCCCACTTCAAGGATTCACTTTCATGTTCCATCTGTAGAACGAATTTTACTCAAGCACAAAATGAATAGTGATAAACTGTCTCCCTTCTTACACTCAACATACATCATGTTCATTGTCAAAACACACAGTTATTTACATCAGACACATACATCAGGTATTGTCAACACATACAGTGCTTACATCTTACTTTCAACACATCATGTATACCTTTATGAACTAACAAATACTGCCGATTACTTACATTTTTGTGTAAATTTTAGCATTAATCATCAATGAAAGTATCTACATATGAATAAGTTTTTATGCCTGTCATACATGAACACAAATCGATGTCCTTGTGAATATGGGTAGAATGGGGAATTTGCTAAATTAAATGCACATGAAATTGAAAGTGCTGCAGTATATGAATTCAGAATTTGGGGTATTTTAATTCACGACTGAAATTCAAAAATTTACACAAAAATATGCATCACTGTCGAATATTAGTGATTTATAGCATCTCTTGTTCCAGACTATCTGGAAATCACATCAACACACCGGTGTCCCAGTCCTTTCTCCTTCATAACCAGAGTGGTTATCTGAATGACTCGGGCCCAATGACTCACATCGCCAACCCTACCAGCACTTGGTGAGTCGATGTCCCTCATCACAATCAGTGGTAACGACTTCCTCAAAAGATGTGCGTGATGTTTTATTTTTACCTACAAAAGACCTGTCAGTGCTGTGGGGAGTCAAGGTCTTTGCCGATACCCATGGCCAGAATCTACCTGCTACTCGGTCTAGGAGATGTTAACATGTTTGTTAGTTTTTGTATTTCTGTACCAAGAAACATGAAATCCTGGAATCTTATGTAGTGTACAGGTGAACAGCCTCTGGCAGATGTCTTTGTACTGGTGTACTTGGCTGCATCACAGAGCCTGGAGTCTATGAACCTAAGAGAGGTTGAACTGTGTACATATTGGAGATACACATCTACTCCTAAGCTCGCACACCTCATCCCCTGTCCTTGGAAGTCATGTTCCATCCTGTTCTCATGGATATTCAGGAATTGTGACAGGTTATGGATTTTGCCCGATTCTTATATTAAAGTGTTCTTTTTATAAAAAAAAACCAACGAAATATTATGCACTCATCCTGAGAGATCGTTCGCATTAAACATGTCTGGATCATATTTCTCTGCAGTTACTATTCGTCCACCAAAAAACCTTCCATTTAATGCTTGACACGCCTTTTCCACTTCTGAAAAATACAGAAACAGTAGAAATTTTAATATGAATTATTGAAAGTAATCTATGAGTAAAATACATTTGAAATTTGAACATTTTTTTTTTATTCCAAATATTATGAAATTCAATTTAGTTTTTTAAACTGTTTCAGCTCAATTTTGTATCAATTAACTTCAATGTTACTCACCACTTTGATTTGAAAATTCCACGAATATTTTAACAATTATTTCTGCATCCTCCGCTTCACTCTGTTTTTCCTGGTAAATAATTACACGATTCACAACACCATATTTTCCACACTCGTCTGTAACCTCATTTTCGAGTTCATCATCCAAATCTTCTGGTCCAACCATGTTTCGCAACGCCATGACTCGAAACTGAAAAAACAAAATCATGCTTGTTTTAGTAAATGAAGGGCCGATAATGAGGAAAAGTAAGTACTCAAATCAGTCATGTAACTTGTAAATTAAATATTGTGGGAATGCTGCTCTGCTACCAGTTAAGTCTCTGACAAGTATTCACACACAAATTTAAAATACAGGATATACAATTTAAAAAAAAAAATCTCACTCAAATAAGGCATATAGAACTTGAGCATAGAATCTGAGTTTTAACACAAGAAATCAGAAATATCACCATGATTTTGGCCTAAACTCACATCTGATTTGCGCATCAGTTTCTGCATGACCATATGCCTGGCGTTACTGCCACTGATCTTCATGTTCTCTTGTTGGTCGAGGGTCTGGGCAACATCCTCCTCAGTTGGCTTCTTCTTTTTCTCCTCCTCTTTGGGTGGCTGTGCATGAAACGGACTAAGTGCCCCAGGAGGTAGGGGGATCTGTAATGGGGGACCCGACATCTGGGGTATTTGGATGTTACCAGCTCCTGAAAAAAAAGAAACTTCATATCATTATAAAGTTCTGAACTTGTCATATATTATATGAAGAAAATTGTAGTCTGCTCAACAATAAAAAAATTAACTGGAAACAGAACAGAACCATCCCTTTGAAAGTCAATTTTGTTGTGTTGTAGAATAATAAGTGTACACATTCTTTGAAAAAATTAGGACGTAGAACATTGTCCTTTTAAATTTCTAATGATGAACAGCTGGTTTATATTAATATTATTTTTGAGTGTCACATCAATCAAGGATTATTACAAGAGTAATAGTGGGAATTTTGTACAGCAGGCACATAGAAACATTTGTGTTCAGAGGCAGTGATACATACCCGATACTGGAGTCACAATGCCAGGGGGAGGGATTGAGGGTGGTGCCACCCCCATTGGAAGTGTGGTCCCGTGGAGACTGCTAGGTTCAACAACACCTTGCTCTGAGACTACCCGCTCTGGCGTCTTTGTGCCAAGCCCAGTGGGTGTTGCTACCCCAGGAGGTGCCTGTAAAATTGTTAAAAACGCATATAAATGAACTGTAGTTACAGAAGTACACAACTTTCAACACAAAATTCAAATCATTACATGTTGTACTTCTTGTGACATCCTTATCATAGCATCACATTCTAATAAATTCTGTAAACTCCATTCTACTGCAGTAAGGATTGAAGGAGCTAGACAATGCTTACAAGAACTTGGCTAAATTGTTGTTGAGCATCCATGGCTGTAATTTTCGCTGTCACTGCAGCAGCTGCAACTGCTGCTGCTGTAGGAAGGCTGCCTGGTCCGGAGGCTGGCTGCAGGGCATCAGGAGGGGTGATGGCCTACAAAAGATCCAAGACTTTAAATCAATTCTGGTCACTTTGTCATACAACAGAACCAAGACTTTAACTCAATTCTGGTCACTTTGTCACGAGTCTTTAAAGAAATTTTGAATGCAGGTTTTAACTTTTACATGACGCCCAAAGATTTTTTTTCTCAGTTTTACAGATCATTTTTAAATTTCTTTAGATAGTAGCTGGTTTGAGAAATCTAAGGAAATCCTAAAAATCTCACCTTCCCTACTCGCAGATATTGACCTCCAAGGTCAAATAAGTTCATAGAAGTCACTCCATCCAAGGCTGCCTGAGATGTTTCATATTCTATAAAGCCATAACCCCTGAAACAGTCACATATTCAAAGGTTTTATATTACGGAAACAAAAAATGCTTTGTTAATACCTGAACACTGTACTAAGCCACTAGTATAGCATTATACATGTCAGTCACAGGTCAGATCTATAACGTATTTGAAATTGGCTTAATTTTAGCTTTGTTTCATTTCATACATGTCATTAACACTTCACCCAAGTCAGTGGTTCTCAATTTTAAAATGACTATCCTACAAATGTCGGGACTCTCAAAAGCAAACACAAAAGGTTTTGGTCCATGATTGCAACACAAAGTCAAACTGTCAGTTGTAGTTAGCTTAAGTTCCTAATATGAAATTTGCTTCCCAACAGCTTTCAAAGAAGTTCTGTTCTTAGTTTTATCTCTCAGGAATCGTGTATATGAAGGACCAACACACGGGTGGATGGACTGAAATGAGATATGCCATAAAAGGCACAAAGGAAAAAATTATATAAAATACATGTGTATCAGGGCCAAACACTCAACTTTGGTGGACTAGTTAAATTGATTTTTTGCTAGTCCTACATCAACTTAACTAGCCCGAGATTTCCTGAAGGTAACATCCCTAGCCGCAATTGACTGTATGGGGACATAACAACCTCTTACTATAATAGAAATATTGCCAAGTCTGAGGAAATTCTGATATTAAGCATTAAGCATTAAACATGCAATATTTGTTTTTATTGAGAAAACATAAGTTTAAAAAGTTTGAAGGACTTGAGTTCAGTGATTCTCTAGTCCTTGCTGGAAACTACCAACCTCAGACTAGAGGACTTTTGTTAATGTGAAACCCTGTGATATAGTACATTGGCATATAAACATGTAGAACATGCTAGACGATGCATCCCATTGTGAAACTTCAATGTATCAGAACCAGCATTCTCATAACAAATACCCGCACAAGTCCAGGCTCCATACAATGTTGAACCGAGGCATGTTAATATTTGGTCAGTGTAACAGCAAATCTGAAAGTATTTCCTGGGAAATATCCAATATGTACAACAAGATCCACAGTAAAAGACAATTATATTACTTTTATACTTTATGTTTGATATATTATCACATAAATATGTAGACATTCAATAGAACAATTTAAGAGACTACCTTGTAAATTGGACTGCTCTTTTAACCCTTTCATCCCTATGTAACTTTAATAAACTCTTCCATGCATTGATCTGGATAAGTCCATTATGGTCTAGTGGTGAAAGGGTTAAACCATTTTTATATTAGTTCTATTAATTGCCAGAATTCCAATCAACACACACAACCTTTAAGGCAAAGAAAAATTTGACTTTTGGAAATATCTAGAAAAATTTGCTGGGGACCTAAGCATACATAATTAATGTCCGAATGCAAACTTCAACCTGTATTCTGGTTATTACATTTTTTTTCAATCTTTCACTCCCTTTTCAAATCCCCTTAACAATACTGGAAGTGTTCTGATGTGTTAAGAGTGGGCTCGGCAATTAATAAAAACAATACATTATGTAATTATAGTCTCATTTGAAGAAAAACTGGGAGACTTCAATTTTTCAGAAAGCCCTTTTGCCATAAAGCTGACAATAGTTCATTAAGGGCATTCCAAAAAACACTTCAAATCAAAAGTTTTAAGTATTTCCTACAAAACAAAAAAGACACATTAACAACTTGTGAAAGCAATCACATTCATAAATTTGTAAAGCAATTTTTCATGATTAGGCATGTACAGGAAATTATCAAACATAAAAACAAGTACAATAATTTTCTCCCTCACCAAGAACGTCTCTTTAAATGGAAATGATACTACAAGAACAATCAACAGTCAAGCACTACACAGAATGTAATGTTTATTTCATGACAACACCCTTTATAAAACTAAACTTACTTGTGTTTTCCGCCTTTTGGATTTTCCGAGATGATTTTACAGGTCACAATTTTACCAAAAGCTTCAAAAACACTGAAATCAAAGCAAAAATAATAATTTTATAAAGGAAAACCATAGTTATTGAGGAATTTTTCTAGTTAAACACACGTAAATGACCTGCGCTGTCAATAGGGCATTTAACAAAATTAAACCAAACTGAACCAATCTAGTTAAATAACATTTTCTTGCAGTCGAATTAAGAAGTCCATGAACAAGAAACTCCCTTTCATATGCAGAGATATTTTGAGATTATTCTATATCATTGTAATCTGTATAATGTATAAAAGTATTATATAGATATTATTTAATTACATATATATGGCTGATATAGATATTAAGTTTCTTTTAAAAATAGGTCGGTTGGCAAGATCTTGAAAAAAAACACCAATATCCCCGATAAATTGAACAGATGAAGAATGCAGATATTTTTTACAGTTGCTATCCTTTTTAACATAGAATTTTCCATTAAAAACCAGGCCAAAACAAAATAAGAAGCAGAAAGAAATGAAACATATGTTTTTACACATTGAATCTATCTTCATTGATGTCCTGTTACTGAAATAATACTTACCTTTTGATATCTGTCTCTGTGAGATCTGTGTGGATGGAAGCTATGTAAATACGGTTATAATTTTTGGCCTCCTCTGCTAGCTGTTCAATAATAGGCTGAGCCTGTGGCATATTACTGGGTCGTCCAACCTGAAAAGAGAGTTCATGTCAGGACCCTTTGTGTGCAAGATAACTTTCTGAAGAAACAGGTCACAGGATCATTTAAATTGAACTACCATTTTTTGAGAATACTTCTACATTACTTTAATTATAGACTTGAAATTATTTCACATTCACACATTAATTGTTTGTTAATCCTTTTTAATCATAACTGATGTCAAAATTTGAAGGTACTGAAATTGATATTAATATTTCTTCTTCTGATACAGGAAACCTTTTAATCAAATTTATTATGAACGAGAAAGATTTAAATCAATTTGCTTTTAAATTATCTCAACACTTCAATAGGATGGTCACAGCATTTCATCGACGAGACTAAGATAACTTGAATTACATTCAATTCTCTCAAGCATAATAAAATTATTCAGAACAGAATTTTCTTTTTTCTTCAATTCAACATTATCGATTCATTAATATTTACAATTATAATCAACAGTTAACATTATCAAAAGAATCTCTGTGGCCTGTTTCTTCTTCACATAAACAATAGAAATCAACATATATATTGTCATGACGACTGATCACAACTATTCTTCTTTAACCTGGTTTTTAAAACACAACATCCATTTCTTCTGTGGCAACTTTCCATAATCTTATAGTCCAGTCCCACAGCAAGCGATACCTGTGGTATCCAGCCCAAGCCTATATCGCTGCACCTGCTAATTATAGTATAAAAAGAAATTGAATGGCACCCCTTTCTCTCAGTGATGGCCATGTTTCCAAACAGCAGGGAGAAAAACTGTAGAATTAGAGGCCAAGGTAACCCAACATATATTTTCTCCTCAAAACTATTTGAAAAAGTCCATCATTTTACAGTATGCACAGTCGAAATTACCTTACCTCCGGCGATCCTGGCTAGATGTTGTACCCAAAACAGGTCTAATTGTGCACGAATCAATGCATTCATGTGAGAAAAAAACCAAAATAAGAAAATTGTTCTTACTGTAATAAGAAGAGAAATAAGCTGAACTTACTACCTTGATATTCCTCCCTCCTATCATGACCCCATTCATCTGTTCCAGTGCCAGCTGCGCTGCCTCTGGAATCTCATACTCAATGAAGGCAAAGCCCTTGTGTTTGTTGGTGACCGGATCCCAGGACAGGTTTACGCTCTTGATGGGGCCAAAGGGGAGGAATGCCTGCTTGATGGTGTCCTCCTTGATCTCAAAGTTAATACTGCCAACATAGATTCTATCAAAAATGGAAGAATTAGAAAGTAGGTTAAACAAATGTTGTTAATACAAATCTATTGGGTTATGTTAGTGTGTAATATACCTGAAAAGCAATAAACAAGTTTGAACCAGAGGTTTCTGAATGTATAGATTCTAGGACTCGTCCTCATGTTGAAAGTACTCCATATTATTATGAAGTTATGAACAAAAAAACCTGTCATGAACTTGGAAGAAAATTCAAACATTAGAAATCAATTTTAAACTCTCTTTTAAATAAAGTTCTTCTTTCAAATGCATAACTTGAATTTGCTATCATTCTTTCATATCTAATGAACTATCTCTCATAAAGTTTCAGTATTTTCCGACAAAATGGAACTGCATGTAACATCTTTAACTTATTATCCTTTGTGAAGTTATCATTAAAGAAAAGATCTATTTTTTTCTTGTAAGTAAAAATTGAAGTTTTGCATCAATTTCCAATCGAAGTTTCAACATTTTTTTGTAAAAAAAACCCGCAGTAAGAATGTACCAAACTGTTGGATTATTACCTGCACATCAACGCCAAGGCCTGTTGCCGCTGGACCGTGTTCTGGAAATTCTGCATTTGCTGTAAAATGAAATGTTTCACAAATAACTTTCAGCACAGTGTCATAAAAGTTGTAATCCTCATGTTCAATGGTAGAATAATAGATCTGAAGGTTTGTAGTGCAATTATCATCTTTGAGGTGTTATTATGGTTCTGTCATATTTGCGGGGTTTTGTCGAAATGACATCTTTTATAAATGCCTCCTTGTGAAACTTATACTCAAAAATTTGTAGGTAATGAAAGCAAATTGTGAATTAATCAAATGATTCAAGAATAGTGTCAACATGTTATGATATGTAGCTCTGAGTCAATTTATTTCTTTTTCTCTTCTGGAATTCCTCATCCAAGGTGGTTTGAAGATGGTTACCTAAACAGACATTGACACAAAGTTGACAGGAGAGTTAGAAAGGCTGAGCAATAGTTCACCTGCTGCTGATGGGCTATGGTCTGTTTCACCAAAACACTCTTTATGCTCTGTTCCATAGCATACTTCTTTGCTCGTTGTATAAGCTCATTCTGGGAGGATGATAGCTTGGGTAATGTGAATGGTTTCTGATCCCTTTTGGCACCCGGTCCCTCCACAAGGGGTCCAATCTGGTCTGCCTGAGGGCACATCTCCATAGATTCTGAAAGAGTCAATACTTTTAGTAAGCATAGGTACATCGCAAGTTTTTGGGAAAACCTTGAATAAATTATCAGGAGAATGATTACAAACTTTGACAGGGAGTTTAATACATCCTAGTTTTAACCTTACTTTTGACTCACAAGGATAGGATATTACTCAAGAATATATGAAGAGTGTGTTGCATATTTCACTGTTTATATCTAATTAGTTTGTGTCTTTTGGATATGCTCAAGCAGTAGTTGTTCCTATTTCAGCTGAAATGTAATTATTGTATGCTTTGGAATAGATTTAGTCTTCCGGATAAATCCTTGCAGTGTGCATACATCCCATGTCGACCAAATGTTTCATCAGCGTAACTGAACATATTTATATTGCTACAAGCAATTTTATGCCCCAAGATAAAGTGTTCATATGGAAGAATTCTTCCTAATAATGTATACCAGAACTGTCTGGGTTTATGAAAATTTTAAGAAACAAAAAATTACAATGTCACTTCATTTGATCCCAATTGTTGCCTACATATAACAGTTACACACAAGTTTATAACCATCCAAAGCTTATTATTGAGGTTCGTACAAAGTCCAATAATTGATTACAATACCATTATTATTGACCAGAAGTTAAAGGGACTTTAAAATAGACTTTTCAGTGTAAACATTGAAAACATTTTTTTCAAAAAAATTCCAAACTTTTTTTCAACACAAACCTCCATCTTTAACTTTCAAAACAAATCTACATTTTTAACAACATATATAGATATCATGTTATTCTTATCTAATTGTAGTTGCCGAGTTAATGTCCACAGATTTTGTCTTAAAATCCCTTTAAAGATATATGAACATGTTTGACTTTCAACAGATAATGGACTTGCACAATATCAAAACCAATATCCATACACAGTAAATGAAGTCAGGAAGAACCGTATCAACACAGATGTCATCTATGATAGGATATTGCATGTTTGTAACGATGTTTACCGCTAGCATCCCCATGATTGACTGAGAGCAGGAGCTCATGGCAACAAGCCCTCGACTAATATCAGACATTCGGTCGTCGCATGTACATAAGCTAGGGTACCACAATTTTTGGCTCGATACTTTTTACATGAAAAACACAGAAAGAAACAGAAAGAAAACCATGGATGAGTGACAAGACTGTAACATCATAAAACAGTTGTAATTAATTTGTAATTATTGACGACTGGCTCCGGTCTCTTCCTTGCAGCAAGCAACTGTGAACTTACCAAAGTAAAGACTATCTTATTTTGCCATCGAGTATGTACCATATTGAAGGTCATCTTGAGGACATGGGAACAGTATCCAGAAGCTTGTACTGGTATTTTATATTATAGCAAAGGGAATGTTTAAATTTTACCCTTCAAAGAATCGCCTTAAGATCAGTATGTACATTACCCAGTAAGAATATAAGATGATCATTAAAATTGGTAAGTTCACAGCAATGTAACAAACCTGGAACGTAAATTATTATATTTAATGTCTCACTCGAATAGCACAAGTCTAACATCTCTCCAATCTCATGGTTCAAAGTTTTTTTTCAACAGCTGATTAATAGAATCATCCCCTACCTGGAGGGTGTGACAAAAAAATCTCCAACCCGATGGGTGTTGTTTTTTGATTGTCTATCCTGAGGGTTAGACAACCAAAACAATCACCCCGAGGGTTGGAGATTTCTCTGTTTCACCCTCAAGGTAGGGTGTGATAATTTTCCTCCCATCCTATTATTTCAGTCACAGCTCCAACGACAGTAGTCTGCCATGTTTGTAAAAAAACAAAAACATGTGGGATATGCATATCGTCATTCACTTTTGATGACATCACAATTACTGATGACGTATTTTAATGACGTCACAATTGAACATGTGCTTATAGGCACGAGGCTATCTCCCCCTAGGGGGCGACAAGCTGATCTTTCCCGGCTAAAACGGGAGACACGCCTGTGAAGGGTGGGAGAATACTTAATCCACGTTTCAACGATGTAAAAAATCAATCAATGAAGAAAAGTGGTTTTTTGTATGTGAATACTTATATATAACTAGTTGTTTGCTTGAACATATCTGATTTAAGGTAGCCATTGCATATTAAATAAGGATTTGTTTCTTCTTTCATTGATTCAAAACTTGGTTTTTTTAAATGTATTAATATTCCTGAACATAACTTCAATGATCTAATATTGCTTTTCATACTCTGTAACAGTATCACTATTTCTTCAATCTTTAATACTGCTTATCAATACAATGACCGAGATTATTTACTGTACAACATGAAATAATCGTGTGTATTTTTCATCCACCGTTTGGGGCCATTTAAATCCTTTCGTGGTACAAACTTTCATAGATACCACGGTACCTCTTATGGACAAACAATAGTCCAGCATATCAATTACATTTTTTGTATATTTTTTTTGTGGTTACAAAGCAACCACGAAAACCACAAGAGTTTATACACAATAAACATTTCATGTCATACAGAAGCATTTTGAAGCGAAAAGAAGCTTTTCACAGAAAAATAATGTGCATAATTAGCGGTCAGCTGAGAACAAAAATACAAAATGGAGACCATCTGATTAATCCAAAGAAATCAATTATTATCAAACAAATCAGTTACATGTTTTTTTCACGCTTTTGCAAAATGCTTCCTACGTTTTGAAAAATAAATCTTCCTACTTTTGAGCATTTCATTGAAAGTGGAAACTGTCCTGAATTCTTTGAGACCAACAAAATTACTTTAAATCAGTCATTGTATTGAAGGAATTCTGATAAAAGTGAAGCAAACACAATGGAGGACCCTCAAATTTAGAAAAAAAGTATTCCAGACACCTTACGAAACAGCTATCACTAACTATGTGACTAGTTCTTCTGTCTATTTTATACTACCCAACATGTGCCAACACCAAAACATTTCCATTGCCAGGCACACATTCTCCGAAATATTTTGACCATAATTCAGAAACAAGATTTCACATCTCAATTTCATCAGAACATGGAGTAATTTTCGAAAGCATTCAGTTTCAATACAAAAGGATAAATCAATCCCTTATTTTTGGACACTACCAGTTAAGGTGATAATGTTGCATATGACAAATAACCAGTCATCCAAGTTAATGCATATGTATGTATGTATACAAAAAGAAAGTTGGGAGCACAATATTGCATTAGTTTATACCAGATATCATGTTTCAGACACTTTGTAAACATTAAAATTTGAACATACATTGTCAACAAAACTTAGAACATGCATATTTATCATTGTTTCTGTTGACTAAATCATTTGATCAGTCACATGGAATTTGTTCGACCAATCAAAAGTGTCTTCCGTAACTTCTGTCACCAGTCTTCCTGGAATGGAAATCAGACCATTTTTTTAACACCAATAACACGGTAGTAGCATTAAGGAGGACAGGAATAAAAGGCAGGGCATTTGTATAGCCACGGTTGGTTATAGACTGTTTACCAAATACTCAAAAACATTTTACTTAATCTTTTTTTTTTTAAATGAGGAAAATTTACAAATCATTATAGACTGTTTACAGAGTTTAATATAAAATAGCAATGGTCGACAGGATTTGGTTGAAAAAAAAAATAAAAAATAACACAGAGGCATGCACAAAAATAAGGGATATAACATACGGTATGCATTATTCTAACAGACTATGAAAAAAACGAAAGTAGAATTTGTCAAATATTTTTTTCAAGCAAGCTTCATTTTTTGAAAGCTTTTCCAGAAAATTTTCTTCCATGAAAAGTTCATTGTTTTATTATTAGACAGAAACAAAAAATAATGAGAAAATAATTTTGATTTAGAAGTGTACAATCTCGGAGCATGATAAGTGTGGAGGATGATTCTGCACCAGCTCTGTATTATGGACCTTTAGCAGACAGTCGCTTGCTTTGTGGTTTGTCGGTGACTGAAAATACATAGAGGAAAAAACACCTTCCGTGATTATCGGGCGTGGTAGTTTGCACATAAACAACACTACACAATTGTTATGACTGAGTTGAATCTGATTATCTATTACAAAGATCTTATTTCCAATTTGGCTCCAAAACTTTTCTATTTTTTAAACTTCAATACAAACACAGCCTCCTTAAACAGTGACATCAAATGTTTTTTTCATTATTTCACAACCTAAACAGCAAATAATGCAAACAAATATATATTGACTAATTCACAGTTCTTATACTTGATTACAAAATTATCTCGAGTGATTTTCTGAAATCTTTAAACATCAAAGTGAGCAAGGAAACATATTATGTCCCATATTTCAAGGGTGATTTTGATACAGTAGAAGATCTAATTTTCAATTCCAATAAACATTCATTTTTGCTGGTTAAGTTCCATGCAACATCAACAGGAGCTGCTGGGTTGAAAACCCTGTCACATTGAGGTGCGGTCCTGTCACCTGTGTACTGATAAACTAATGATTTATTTCCAACTCAGTAAGTATGACTGCTGAAAAGATACAAAAGAGGCAGAGAAAATAATGAGTATGTACTGCATCATGTTTTATTTTCACATCTTCTCATTTACAACATGGATGAGATCGAACACAAAAAAATCACACTCACAAAAGTAATACTTCATTCTTCTCAAGTGTAAAGAATACAATACAGACTTGTTTTTAGAAAACTGCTGCAACACTGTTTCCCTCAGGAACGACTTGCAAACAAACTTTTATATAGATCAGTGTTTTCCTCTATGTACTTTGGGAAATTTCAGCTGTCAGATTTCCGGAGAAAGTTATGGCAAAATCACAATTTTTGGTATCCATTCAAAGTTTAGAGTTCCACTATTTTAAAAATTGTTTTTAAGAGAAAGAAGATAATATTTTTTTCACCAGGTGATTATATTTTATCAAAAAACATACTTGTGATTGGATTTTTTTTTTGGTATTTTGGAATTCTTTAGCTTGCTTTGCATTAAAACAAGGCTTAAACACAATTTCTGATTGGTCATTTTGCACCTTAACCAATTATACATACAAGAAAAACATTGAGGATAAAGGCAAAGTTTTTGTTCATATAAAAATTATGTGTTTTTCGGAACTGATATTTCCCCATGATTTTGTATAAATATTTTAAATTATAAAGTCTGTTAACTGCAAAATTTAAACAAAAATACACCAAAATCTAAATTTCACTAATTCAAGCAAATTTATTCATTCCAATTGAAATCCAATCAGTCGTGTTATCTCTGACACTATGTACAGGAAATTTGCTTAGAATCAGTCCTATATAAAATCAATATAAATATTTTTCAATTTATAAAAGGCTAGAGCTGCATTGCATATCTCACTTTCTTCAATGGCATCTCACTAATTTCATTATTACATCTTATGACGGCGAAATACAGAAAGCTATTATGATACAAGTCATACCTTTCTAGTTTCTATACAAACAGATATAATATCATATTTTCACTAGTGAATGAGTAGAATGTGACATTATAATATATGTAATGTGACTGGAAAGTCCAATCACAACATTTTGTTTGATGGCAAGATTCAGGAAATGCAATGAGCAGAGACTTCAATTTTTCTCAGGTTTTAAACAAAAAGAAAAAAATCATGATATTTTCAACTCTTCTTTGCATTATCGAAAAAAATATATAATGATCATATTCTCGGAAAAACTAGAAATACCATTTCTAAATATTCAGTCCTTAAACAAATCATTATCTTGCATCTATTTCTAAGAAATCATGAATCCACCATACTGCTCAATCTTCCAATCACCTTCCAAAAACATTGGGACATCTGATGATTACCAAGCAATGTAAAAACATATATTTATGATTAGTGTACATAATAATGTCATTCACTAGTTACGTGTTGGAGGTGTAAATATCACAATATTGTACAAAACATTGATTGTTGTTTTAGAAGTATGCTCTGCAAGAGTGACTGTTATTAACATAACTTCAAAACTGTCTTTTATATTGTCTATCTCTTCAGTCAAACAGGATTTCTTAACATTTATCGTAATAAAAATCAATACAATATTCAAAATTGAATATAAGTATTCACCTGATTCGCAACTGTATCTATATAAAACTGAGGTCACAGCTTTTAATGATGTCAAAGTTGTCTTTCCCCCCCAATTTTGTGCAAGAACAAGAAGATCTAAGGAATTATATGTTCCATAATAATGTCAAAAAAACCGTGGTTCTGACCACTATTGCTAACATGCAAATCCTGCATCAACATAAACAAGAAAATTGTTCAAGGAACTAATCTTCTTTTTTATGTAACAGGGAAGGGTAAAATATTGTGACCTACCATCGTCTAACTTCATCTTCCTGAATGCAAAAGGATCCGTCTGAAAATAAAACAGAAATGAAATTATATTTTTTTCAAGAAATAACGATTTGACTTTGTTTACAAATGCTTCCCTCATAATCAAGTAGTATTTACAAAAATGTTGCTAGTTTATATAAAATAATAAATGTTAAAAACTTTTTATTTAGATTTATATTTATTTGAAGGTCATATTCAATGATAATTACCTCTTGTTTAACTCCATTCTCCGTTGGCCACGCAGGTGCATCTGCATCCTGAAGAATGAAAACATAATATGACAATCATGTAACAAAACAGCACATTCCATTGAATAAATCATACCTTTTTTCACCCAATGAAAATGAATTGTACAAAACCTGTACTTTATCCTAAGGCCAAAAAAAAAATATATAGTCTGTTTCAGGTTGCACGGGCAAAAAAAGGCTAGGGTAGGTAGTCAGGTCAGATTTTGTGTGTGTTTTTTTTGTGTTTATTTTTGGTCATGTGATTATGAACCTACTATTGTATGTAAAACAAAGGATTACATAAAGAAGGTTCATTTGGAGTCAAATTGTGCTCCATATGATGTCATTTAGCGCCAACACGGAGCTGGAAGCCATTTTGAAAGGCAAGGAACCTTCTAAAATTCGAAAATCAGCGGGGTTTTTTTCATCAAAAGTTTTGAGTTGGGGGGTAAAAAGCTAGGGTCGGTTGGGAACCTTTCGGTCGGGAACCCGAAACAGACACCTATTTTTGGGGCCTGATGTTTTGTTAGTAATTAGCATTGTGTGAAACCATCTTTGAAATAAAGAGAAGTTCTAAAGATCAAGAGTTCAAATAAAAAATGTCTCTGCCAATCAGCGTTCATCTTGGATTTTCGATGTTTTGCAAGTTTCAAATAGTTAATTTACGTGACCCTGCATGAAATATATGGGACATCATAATAAACTGAAAGGAACATTTGTACTAAGTCTAAAATCTATCAGCTCAGTGGTTCTGAAGCAGAAGCCTTAAGTGTAAATTTCAAACAAGACTGATTGCAATAGCTCAAATTACAACCTGTTGTATTCGAAACGGGCAGTGGCATATATATAAAATGTATTTCATTTTCTAAAATAAATGTATTTGCATTTAGAGAACTAAAACAATAGGAACAAGTACTAATTGTAATGGGGGACCATTGCAGAAGTCCCCCCCAACTGTCCCCATAGTCGCAAAGATACATCAGAAAAGGATCACAATGGCATAAAACCCTTCATACTAAATTTGAGTGAAATCGAACAATATCTGTGCAGTTGAATTTGCAGTCCCCTTATACCCCTATATACTAATTTTCATAAAAATCAAACAATATCTAAATTTCGACCAATCACAAGCCTCCGTGTGGTTGCTATGAGGTTGCTATGGCAACGAAACATATGCGGTTGAATTTGCAGTCCCCTAATTACCCCATAGTCGCAAAGATGCATCAGAAAATGATCGCAATGCCTTTATACACACACCATCGAACACTATCTAAATTTCGACCATTCAGAAGTCTCTGTGTGGTTGATATGGCAACATAACCTATACTAATTGAATTCGCAGTCCCCTTATACCCCTGTAAACCAATTTTCATAAAAATCAAATAATATCTAAATTTCGACCAATCAGAAGCCAGTATATAGCGGCAATTTTGTCAAATTAAAAAAACGAATGTCGCAGTTGAGTTTGTAATGCCATATTACACATACATACTAAATTTGAACGAAATCAAACAATTATATTTAAGAACCTATCTTTTGGTGTTAACCCTTTCATTGCCACATTAGTTACAATGTAAATAGGTGTATAAATTACATTAATTCAGTAAAATTAAAGATTTTTCAATCATTTTTATCAAATGTCAATATCTTTGGTAATATCCATGGGGTCTTTATGAAATTTGGCACTTCACTTGCAAATTACCTACTGATTATGAAAATATATTCAAATTTGCTATATTATCTCATTAACCTGTAAAAAATACAGGTGAAAAAGCTAATTAAAGGTAAAAATTTAATGAAAATGTTATTGAATGCATATAAAATGAATGAAAGTGTTTGTTGTTATTCATATTCTACTTACAGCAGTAAACTATGATCTTCCAAGAACACAATGACACATTTGTTACTAATTATATATCTCAGATAAGTTCAGGTAAGGTAATAAAATGATCAGGTAAATTAGCACAAATCTTCAACTAAAGTTCTTAGTTTTATACCTACATAAAACAACATTTGATTGTATCTAAATCCTCCAAATATGCACTTCCATGATGTACTGGCAACCCCACATTGTCAGGTAAGTTTCAAGTATATTCCTCATCAGGTGAGATACAGGTTAACGAGCACAGGTGAGATACAGGTAAATATTTTCAAAATTCAAAACTAACAAGTTTCTGAAGCTTTTTGTCCTTTTTCAAGACTTTTCACACAAGTAACTTTCAAAACTGATTAGTTTATCAGTACTCCAATAGTTGGTTATTCTTGGAAGACGCGTACACCCATCATTATATTCACAGAAATGAAGGCACGCACCTCAGATGCTGACGTCGGAATCCATTTTGGATCTGGGCCTTTTTGGTCTGCATATCTGTTCGTCTCAACTGCTACGGTTTCAAAGAAAGTTTGTGGCAAAAAACGTGTAAAATATTGGAGATGATTTGCATCAGACGACAATTCGTAATTTACACCAGTAGTTTCAGTGAAATCCGGCAAAACAATATCCGACAAAATACGAGTCCATTCCCGATTCAAATTTCCTAAATATGGGTCGTCGCCATTTTCATTTTCACTTTCAATTACCTGATCGTCGCCAGAATCGCTCGTACCGGTACCATCCTCATCATCGTCAGAATCATCAGAAATATCAATATCAGATTCATTGTAGGCCTGCTAAAGTTCATGTTGTTTTGATATGAATCTTGTGTTTGCCTCGTCGATATTGTGCTCGTCAAAACCATCAAAGTCAGACTCATCCGACGACTCAATGTTTCATTGACGAAGTTTGAAATTTCATCGGAAAAACTGTAAAAACTTCTGTTTTACTCCGAAATTCCTGCAGGCTTTTACTCGGTTGTAAACCGGAAATAACAGCCGATCATAGTCACAAAAACTCTTGACGATAATGACGCCTATTTCTGCTTGGTTAGGTAGCAACGCAGGGACGCTGTACACGGCCGGTTTCGGCCGGTTTAGCACTATACGATTGTGGCCGGTTTCGGCCGGTTTAGCAACGAAAGGGTTAATACAGTAAACCCTTTCAAAGATATTAACTCATCAGTGTTCCAGTATTAATCATAACCAGGTTACGTACTAAACCCCTGTAGAGAATTATGCCAATGAAAGCTTTCATTTCCGAGTCCGTGACGTCAGTCCATTTTCTCGCACGTGCGTGAGGTTTTAAGTTTTCAACTCCACCAAGATTTGTGATGTACTGTTAATATATCCATGATTTCATTATTGAACAATGTAAGAAAAAAATCTAACTCTGATGCTTCGGATTTTTCGGAAACTCAACTACGGAGAAAATATGCATTATGCTTTGGGTCCCGATCTTCCCTATCCATTTCATTCTCAACTACTTGTTCAATTACATGTAATTCCTGTTCATCAAAATCAATGTCGGCATCAAGGTCAAAGTTTTCACCGATTTCATCACAAATATCTTCTGGATAGAAGCCCATAAATTCATCATCCTCCCTATCGGAGTTACCGACAAGTTCGTAAAACTCGGCTTCAGCCATTGTTGCAAAAATTTCAGTCAAAACATGCAAATAATCCCATTTTTCTGACATAAATCAATGACCTCTATCACTGTTGATTTCTGACCGCCATCTTAGATCTCACCTCTATTGAATTCCCGCTAGATACAATTTTTAAGTAACACAGGAATTCCTGTTACTTAATTTAGAAAACGAAACCTATTCATGGGCGGTATATCCCGCCGGCAGTGGCAGACAGTAAGATTAGCGTGGGCGGGGATTCAGACCAGCCGCAGTCTAAGAGTGTAAAGTGAAAACACGCCACAAATTGTATTCAAATCAATTTATTGAATATAACAGTAACATCTACCCAAAATATTACATGGTAAACTTATCATGACAACAGACTCGCAGAAAAAAATGAAAGACGGATTGAGAAGGGAAGATGCACTGACACATGAAAAGTTACAAGTCACTCACAAATTTCATTGATTTGGGGCGAACTGAATTTTTGAGAACTATATGGGGTGTTTAGGTTTTTGGGGTTGGAATTAATCAAAATTGGGGCGCAACAGCTTGGGGAAAATCGTTGGACACCCTTATCAATACTCATTTGAATGTTACTATTACATTTCGCAGTCCTTTTGATACTTTGTGTGTGTGTCTCTCATGTTTTATCTTGTTTACTCTCATTATTATTTCTTAATCAAAAACTTGTCAATTCTCATGTCCCTGTGTTTGTATGCATGTGTAGCAGAACTGGACTGGGTCGATTGTCGGCGACCAAGTAGCTCAATTGGTAGACCACCTGTCTGGAGTTCGGATGGTCCTGTGTTCAAATTGTTTAACCCTTGTTTCAAACACTGGGCGACTTCTTGGCAGGGTATTGATGTCTTAGGGAGCAAAACCTTCGAAAAAGGAGGGAGGGATGTAATAGAACTGGACTGTGTTGATCAGGTAGCTCAATTTGTTAAACATCTTTCAAAGAGTTCAACGGTTCGAATCCCCGGTCTGGGTGTTACATTCCTCCAGAGACGTACAGTATACTGGTTTTATATGTCTGATTTCTCTTTCTGGGCGAAACGACTTCATCAAGAGAACGGCAATCTTTACTATATTAGAGCAGTGCATATTATGTAAACCAAAATCTCTACTTTTCTTTAAAAAAATGGAATAGTTTGACAAAATATTCAAGTTGTCCGTTACGACATCGCTTACCATAGTTTCGGCATAGAATCGTGAAGCAACCAAGCCGACGTCCTTGCGACGTTTTTGTAGGCCTAGTTACAACAGATCACCCAAGAACCAAACATACTTTAAACATAATTTTCATAATGATTTTTTTTTTTACTCATATCAGTCATTACAACCTGGGGATATAAGCTATATTAATGATCTAATGAATTACCGGATATTTGTGTCGAAAATCATAATCGATCGTTTGCACAGACCACGCCGGTCGGGCACGATAACAATGAAATGCTATAATAACAAGTGATGTTTTTACAAATAGAAGTTTTCTATATCATGGACCAGGTAGTGATAAACAAAAAACATCAAGTATTCGTGTAAATGCGAATGTTGTCTTTGCTTACCGATGAAAAATTCGAGTTTTGATTTGCCATGGCGCCCAGGTCAATCGACGCCATTTTCCTTCTTGTCACGTGGTCATAAATTATATCCTGAACCATACAGTTGCAATCAGTAGTAGGGGTTAAGCACAAGCTATTCCAAGTGCGCGAACTATACCACAACTGAAAACGAAGCACATGTTTTGGAAGTAATAATGGGAAAAGACAAGAAGAGGAAGTCTGAAGGAGGAGAAGAAGAGGGTGGTGATAGCAAAGAAGCATGGAACTCTAAAATTGAACATTTAAATGCTATTTCAAAACCGCTAGCTCCACGGAAATTAAGCAAACGATTGTATAAAGCGATCAAAAAAGGTATATAATCGTGACACGTGCTGCCCCCCCCCCCCCCCCCCCCCCCCCCCCCCCCTTCTCTTCATGTGGGGCTAAAACTATATAAACCAATCTTAGATATGCAACAGTACTGAATGTTTGATGACAATTTGTTATAAAAGGTCATGGCAAACTTTGTGTAAAACTGAAAATGGAGGACGATGGCAAAACTTCAAACAAATAAGTTTTACCAGAGACGTACATACTAGTGTAACAGCTAAGCCTAAGGACATGAGGGGGAATTGTGCCTTGCTGGCAAGCTAGCTTTTCCAGTGATGCGGTATAACATATCACATAGTTGACAGGTTGATAGAGGATCAACATAGAGGATCGACATGGCATTTGGAAATCCTTGGTTTGAATGCCAGAGTGATGTTTACATTTCATATTTACCCTCTCCATTTGCACACCTGTAAGCTGTATGTAGAAGTTTATTTTTCTACTTCTAGCATAATGTGACTTCTAGAGATACAAGCTGTGAGTTTTACTATATCATGAAACTGTATTATTTAACTTTTTATACTTTCTTTCAGCTGCAAAACAAAAACAGCTGAGAAAGGGAGTACGAGAAGTGCAGAAATTTGTAAGAAAAGGAGAGAAAGGGTATGTATTCCTTCTTGAGGTTAATAACTAGCATAATGTCCACAGAGAGTTTACCTCAGAATCCTTTTACAATGATGAAAAAGTGGGTTTTGATATTGCTTGACTGCGACATGGCCTATATCAGGTCCAGTACACTCTGCCGATTGAGCTATATAGCTGTAAAGACCTATAATAGCTCTATTGACCTGTCTGAAATAGGTCTTTTGAGCTATTTTCAAGTGATTTTCCTTTTTAAGGAAAACGGAACAAAGTCGCATTTAAAAGAAGATTGTATCATTAGGTTGATTACAAAAGACATTACATATAAGTATTCTTTTTAATAAATAATGATGTAAAGAAATCGGAAATTTTACATTTATGAAAAATAAAAATAAACATCTAAATGTATGCTTTTTGTAGTCAACATTACCATTAACCTTATTGTTTTATACGACTTTACTTTAATTTAATGAAATTTGAAATTTGAGAAAATATAGCTCAATACAGCTATAATTTATAGGTGTATATAGCTATATAGGTCTTTATAGCTCAATCGGCAGAGTGTACTGGACCTGTATATATAAAACATAACCAGGTTGGGAGAAACCACCAACTTGCGTATATACGCAAACTAGCCTATTATACGCAAGTTGGAGTATGAATTTGTTACTAAAAATAACTCAAATCGCTTTAACAGTAACTTTTGCAAGATATTATTGAAAATCGCATTAATTTACGACAAGGTAAATAATATTTTGCTAAAAGATGTTGACTGAAAGCGTTGGCTACTTAGAAACTTGATGTAACTTTACCGGAAGTATTGCATCTATTTTTGGTACTTTCCCACATGCAAATAAAGTTTATTTTCGCATTTGTATTATATTTCATGAAAGAATAAATGCGACTTGGACGAACAATTTGAAAAAGTTAAGATTAAAGTGGTTTTTTGCTATTTTTAGTAACAAATCCATACCCCTATTGGCGTATAATAGGTGAGTTTGCGTATGAAACGCAAGTTAGTGGTTTTCCCTGACCTGATAACTGCAGATTTTATCCACAGCAGATTTAGGGAAATATTATTTAGGGCCTCATATCAGAGATGCGTGTGCCCAATATTAATCAGTGTCCGCCTTTCTTTCAATCCACACTTTCCAAACATTTTCTCAGAATCAAAAGACTATTCCTTTTGAAACTTGACAATTGGTGATCCACTGTAACATGAAGATATCTGCAGTAAGGGTTTAGAAAGTTTCTAAGGTCAAAGTCACTATTACCAGGAAAAGACCATTTGGCTATATCTTGGAATCAAATAATCTTTTGAAAATTTGACATGGTGATATACTGTGATATGTGATGTGCAATAGAGATTTAAAAGTCTCTAAGGTCAAGTTTGCTATTACTAGCTAATAGTTATTATCTTGGAATCCTCAGGTTATTCATAGTAATTTATAGTAATCTTCCATCATTGGAAATCTCGATAGAGATTGTTGCGATGCCTCTTCAGGCCTCGGCCACATGACATGGCGGGGCCCTGTCAGTGAACATTCTATTTTAATTGATTTGCTCAGCAGTGTATCCCACTTAATGTCGATCATCTTACTTTAAATTCAACTATCACACAAACCACATACCAAACATATATATAAACTGTTAACTCTTTGCCTGCTGCATAAGAGTTACTTCCCCCTAGACCCATCCTCTCAGTAATTTTGAACCGTTTGTCAAGTTTTGAACAAATTCATTTTAAAAGATCATTGCTTTTTCATTTGTTATTGTACTTCAATGATATGTTGGGTATGTTTAGAGACATGATGAAAGTTTATTTGGATACCAAATGTTCCTGATTGTTTTTATTGCAAGAGATAAAAATCACAGGTTGAACACAACTTTGTTAGAAAAAACTTATTTCCACTTGTTTTAACTCATTCACCCCTGAAGACGCATTTGAACTCTTCCAATTCAAATGAATAGTTCATTATGAAATTTCAGGGGTTAATGAGTTCATCACTCTTGTTGGCCTGGATGTTAGCGCGGGGTGTCTTCATGTGGGAGGAAACCAGAGTACCTGGAGAAAACCCACATGGTCGGGCAGGTGACCCCATTCCTTTTTATGTTTCGATCGGGGAATCAAACCCCGGTTGTCTTGGTGAAAGGCAAGTGCGCCACCCGACCACCCCTGCCATAACCTCTGCAACAAGTTCCGTGTCAATTTCTCTTGCATCATACGCTTCATCATTGGCAATATTTTCCAGTAAATAGCCTAAAAACTCATCTTCGCTGTCGGAGTTAGCAACACTATCATAGCATTTGAATAAAAATAAATTAAATGTACAGAAAATTAAGTGTGCACAAAACCTTTATTCTCTGGAGAATCTGTTGGTATTTACCTCAAATCTCTAAGTAAGGTAATTATATTATAGGTGATGATCAGTGTTTTGCAGATAGAATGGAAAATAAAACTCATTCCTTTTGTAAACATATTTAATTTGATATTGTTTTCTTTTTCTCTTTTGTAAATAGTGTGATTGTGTTGGCTGGTGATGTAAGTCCTGTTGATGTCATCTGTCACATGCCTTTACTCTGTGAAGAAGGAGGAATACCCTACTGCTACACACCCTCAAAGGATGTAAGTCTGACCCCTCCTTAAATACCCTAATGTTACACACCTTCAAAGGATGTAAGTCTGACCCCACCTTAAATACCCTACTGTTACACACCCTCTAAGGATGTAAGTCTGTCCCCTCCTTAAATACCCTACTGCTACACACCCTCAAAGGATGTAAGTCTGACCCCTCCTTAAATACCCTAATGTTACACACCTTCAAAGGATGTAAGTCTGACCCCACCTTAAATACACTACTGTTACACACCCTCTAAGGATGTAAGTCTGACCCCTCCTTAAATACCCTACTGTTACACACCCTCTAAGGATGTAAGTTTGACCCCTCCTTAAACACCCTACTGTTACACAACCTCAAAGGATGTAAGTCTGACCCCTCCTTAAACACCCTACTGTTACACAACCTCAAAGAATGGAAGTCTGACCCCTCCTTTAATACACTACTGCTATACACCCTCTTAGGATGGAAGTCTGACCCCTCCTTAAATACACTACTGTTACACTCCCTCTTAGGATGGAAGTCTGACCCCCTCCTTAAATCCCCTACTGTTACACACCCTCAAAGAATGGAAGTCTGACCCCTCCTTCAATACACTACTGCTATACACCCTCTTAGGATGGAAGTCTGACCCCCTCCTTAAATACCCTACTGTTACACACCCTCGAAAGATGGAAGTCTGACCCCTCCTTAAATACCCTACTGCTATACATCCTCGAAAGATGGAAGTCTGACCCCTCCTTAAATACCCTACTGTTACACACCCTCAAGGGATGTAAGTGACCCCTCCTTAAATACCCTACTGTTTTTTCCCCCTAAAAGATGTATGTCTTGGGTGTTCGGATTGTGCAGTGGATAACACATTTGCCTTTCACCAAGGAGGCTGGGGTTCGATTCCCCGGATTTGAAAAGGTATGGGTCACCTGCCCGACCCTAGAGTTTTTTTCCGGATACTCCAAACATCTGGGTAAACAAGGTTGATCAAAATAAGTTGAAAGAACTTGTTTCATAATTGTTGTAAAAGTTTATATTTAGATACTACTGTACACACTTAAATACCTGTTACACACCCTCCAAGATGCATGTCTGACTCCCTCTGTTAATACCCTACTACAAACCCTCCAAATTCCAACTTCCATCCATAAAGACCAGACAGGCACCCTCCAAAGATGGATGTCTGACCCCCCCCAGTAATGATGCTGTTACATACACACCATCCAAAGACATAAGTTTGAACCCTTCTGAGTTCTCACACTCCCCTTTTACTAACACAGGGGTTAGCGTTGGACTTCCTGATTTGATGTTATAAGGCATTCAGTTACATGCCTAATCACATGGGTTTTTCTCTAGAGTATTCTGGTTTCCTTCCAAATTAAGACCGACTTGTACTTCCATCCCGGCCAACAAGAATGATAAATGCAAGTTAAAAAACCCTTTATATAATGGTTGGAATGTGTTATAAAACCAATAAAGTTCATATATTTTATGTTAGCCTACTGTTACTCACTCTCCAAAGTTGTAAAAAAAACCTAAAGGTCAATGATATTTACCTGTATTTAACTTACTGAATTAATTGGACATATAATACAAATGGTATTAGCATCTCTCATTGGATATCTTCGGTATAATGTACAGCTGGGCTATTTTAGGCAAATCCCTTATACCAATAGACATGGGTACATGTTTAACAACAGTAGTTAGTGCCAGATTTTTTTCAAAGCATTGGATAGGTGTTTAACATAAGATTTCTATTGATCAAACAAATCTTGATGTCCATTTCCATCATCCTCAACCAATCTTACATCTCTTGTATCTCCACAGGACTTGGGTGCTGCTTGTGGATCCAAAAGACCTACCTGTATGGTAATGATCAAACCCCATGACGACTATCGTGAACTCTACGACGAATGTGCTGGAGAGGTCAAGGACCTTCCTCTTCCCATCTAATCGGACCAGAATCATTGGATACGGAAATGGTTGTCGAGTCATAAGATCTTCAACATTTCTTGACATACCAGAATCTCGGGATATGGAATTGTTTGTCAAATCTGAAGATATTGGACATGGTTGACTTAGGAGGACATCGTGATACAGAATTGCTCGTCAAGCTTCGAGACCTTGGACATTGATGGCCCAGTTATAAGATCTGGAATGTTGTGGGTGTAGCAGAAGACATCTCAGTTAAATATATACAATCGGGGCCCAGTTATTCAAAACACTTCATTTACTCAACTTTCCAAAATGTATTATTTTCTACAAATGTTGTCTTGTTTTTTAACTTTAAATGTTCATTAAAAAACTTGGCACATGTAGTTTAAATTTCAAACTGTAAGAAAATGATTGAAGTTACAAAAAACCATCTTCATTGAAGTTAATATTTCTTTGCAAAACCAGGCAAAGATGATACCCATGGGGGGGGTATGCTTTCTCTTACTCAGGACTGGTATCCACACTTTTCCTGTTTTGAGGTTAATAGAATATTTAAACCAATTGGAAGCAAGATAAGGGAATCTCAACCAGAGGGGGGAATTCTTAAGTTTCCAAACATAAGGCTTGCCAAAGAGTTTGCCAGCTGAAGAATCTTTCTCTTGGGGTCGAGATCCCGAAACTTACCCCACATGTGATGAAAGAATATTTTTCTTTTACCCTGTTGACCCTGTCAAATATACACATTTTATAACCATATTTTATTCTTTGAAGAGCTGTTCAATGTTTGGGTTTGCGGAAACAGGATATCGAGATGGAACAGGTTTTGTCACACAGAATCTACCTTTTAACAGTACAGACAGTGTTTATTCTTGGTGTTTTCAGAACTGTTCTAATGACCATTTCATTACCCGATACATAAATATATACATGTATATGTAAATCACTGAAATACATAAATATATAAATCACTGAAATACATGTATATGTAAATCACTGAAATACATAAATATGTAAATCACTGAGATACATGTATATGTAAATCACTGAAATACATAAATATGTAAATCACTGAGATACATGTATATGTAAATCACTGAAATACATAAATATATAAATCACTGAGATACATAAAAAGGTAAATCACTGAGATATTTAAAAAAAAAATCATTGCAATTTAAAATCCATTATTTTCTTTAATAAAATAGGTCTTGTCATGTTATACCTAGCATTTATTGCAAACACCAATAGTGTTCAGGCAGTGTCCTGTTGTTAATTGTATACTGTATAGAACTTGTGGTTTGCAGAGGTTTTATCTCCATAGAATTTGTGACCTGAAACATGGAACTAGTTATGATTTAATACTGGTATTGAGCAAAATTTCAGCTTCACAAGTTTGTTTGAAAATAGGACCCCGTGAAATTACAGTCCTGTGTAACATGAGTGAGGAAGTAGTGTTAGTGTGAATGTGAGGAGAGAAAAGGATGGAGAGAAAGTTCATTGTCATACAGAAACATGTTAATGTGGATCACTAGATTTTAAATAAAAAAGTAAGCTTACAAATTTTTCTTTGTTTATTTTTTGTATATGCCCAGCTTTGGTGAAGCATACATTGGGATTCAGTTGTCCTTTTTGTCCAAATGATCCAATTAAATTTCCATATATTCCTGACTAAAGGTTTCAACCATGACACTTCACAGAAGTAGTCCTGACAATTTTCTTGAGAGACCAGATTACCGATAAGGTCGAGGCTAACATCACGATCACATAAAATGTAGAAGAGGTCTACACCATGCTATCCATCAGACTCCCACAATGATGTTGGCAGGCATACTTTGCACTATTTGGGGTAATCTGGGATATTTTAACATCAACTACTGTATGCCAGGAAATTTCGGTCAAGTCAAACTTTCTACCTTCGCTAGTAAAATCCATATTCGCCCAGTTTTAATTTTGTTCTTCACATTTAATTACTATGTTTATTATGCCATTAACTTGTATTCGCTGTAATGATAAATTCGCCCTCAATACAGAGGGCAAAAAGGGTGGAAGTTAAACTGCAGCAAAATTGTTGTGGTATACAATAGATGCAACACTGAGCACAGGTTAATAGATACCTCTACTGACTTTGTATTTCTGATGAAAACATCCTTAATAGCAATCACTGGTGAATGTATATTATGTGGCAACAATTGATTTGAAAAGACAAGTTATCCAGAGATATTCTTCCCCTATTGAGGCACAGTGATACCTAAATATTACAGGTGAAGGATTCCTCGATTTAATCTATATTTTATGAATCTCTTTCTTTTTTCATTGAATTTTCCTGGAGCCAATTATTGCGCCACTGAAATGAATTTGGACATCTATTTTGTTTTAATGTCACCTTTTATGCTGTGTTGTAATGGGCTTTATCATTATATCGAGGGAGATGTATGGAGGTATTATTTTTCTATATAAAGGGGAGAGAAGGCTTTGAAATATGTTGGTGATCATTGAGTTGGCAAAGCAAAGGTTATATAAAGATTTTTGTAAACCAGCAAGAAAATGTCGAGACTATGGCCCCATCTTTATGCTCAGTAAATCTGTGAGTGCAACACACCTTCATATACTAACCTGTTACAGGAAGTACATTAAATTTGCACGAAAATACCTCGGAACAATGGATGGGAAACCGTTATTATGGATGGATGCACAACATGAATATTATACATGACCGTCTTAAAGTGGAGATTAACTGATAAAAGTTAGTGTGTATGTGTGTATACAGAGTATCTCAAATAAGTTTCAATTGAAAGAGATTTTAACGTGGCTGCCCTAGTATCATTGTCACATTCCAGAAATATTTATCATCAGGTTTTAACTGGCAGGAGAAAAAAAATTGTCATGCAACCAGGAGGAGAACCCTACAAACCCTATGTCAGCAGTATGGAGCACTGGTCACATGGTCCTTCAGTCTGTCACATGTCATTGTCAAAGTCCTGACACCCTTCATTGGTTGATAAAGGGTTCACAGTAATACGACCCAAAGCTTCAGGTTATTTATAATTGATGTCTGAAATGTAAAAGACATACACTTGGAGCTTATATAGCAAATGAAATGGAAACTATTAAACATCTAAGCAGGAAAAGCAAAAGAAAACATCTGGTGGAAAAATGTTAGAAATAAGGAAGTTACTGAGTCAGAGTGTATAGTATATACACACTTTAAGGTCATCTTTTTGAAAAATATATAGCACTGCATGCCAGCCTTGGTTATTCATAAGATTATGTTTAAAGTTTGTTTATTTTTTTTACAAATTTGACACCTGTGACCTTGAAAGTAGGTCAAGGCAATTTATTTGAGGAAACTTTATAGCACTCATCCCAGGTACTTACTAGTCATGCAGATATTATTACCCTTGGACTCTTGGTAATTCAGAAGAAGTTAATCAACACATTTGACCTTGAAAAAAAGTCAGGGTAATTCATTTGGGAAACGTAAGCACTCCATCCATGTTTGCTAACTATCATCACCCTTGGCTTTCTGATTATTGAGAGGAAGTTTTTTTAAATTTATTAAAAACATCTGATCCTAATTTCAAAGTAGGTCAAGGTCATCCATTTGAGGAAAATTTATAACACTTCATCCAAACAGGCAGCTGGTCAAATATCACTATGGGCCATTTGGTCATTCAAAAGAAGTTATTTGAAGACAAACATATTTGACCCCTGTGATATTGAACATGGGTCAAGGTCATTTATTTGAGAATAAATCTAAGCTTGATACCTGCAAAATATTATAACCCTAGGCCTTTTGGTTATTAAAAAAATAGTTGTTAGAGGTTTAAACATATTGACCTCAATAGAAGTCAAGGCCATTTATTTCATGTTTAAGTTTGTAGCACTCCATCATTCCAGTCATTTAAATTAAATTTTATTTTTACATTTTTGACCCATGTGACCTTGAAAGTAGGTCAAGGTCCTATATTTGAAGAAAATTTGAAAAAAGCACTCAATCCCAGGTATCTAATTGTAACATATCCTTGGTACCTAATGGTAAAATATAATCACCCTGGACCTCTTAGTTATTCAGATGAAGTAATTTAAAAGGATTTTACATATTTGACAGTAGGTCAAGGTTATTTATTTGAGGAAACATTATAACACTCGATCCCAGGTACCTACAGGGCAAATATTATCACCCTTGGCCTTGTGGATATTCATCAGAAGTTGTTTAAATGATTTTACATATTAAATCCCTGAAACTTTGAGAAAGTAGATTGAGGTGCTTTATTTGAGCAAATAACTTCTCTCTTGGCATTTTGGTTATTAAGAAGCAACTTTTCATTTTTTTTTCTACATATTTGACCCCTAAGACCTTAAATATAAGTCAAGGTCATTTGTTTGAGGAAACTTTATAGCACTCCATCAGCATGCCATGTACGCTATTGTCATATATCATTAGCCTGGGCCTTTTGATTATTCAGAAGTTGTTTAAAGGGTTTTACATATTTGACCCCTGTGACCATGAAAGTTGGTCAAGGTCATTTACTTTCATATTACTCCATCTCTGGTACCTAATGATAAAATATAATCACCCCATGCCTCGTGGTTATAAACAAGTCATTTAAAGGATTTTATATATTTGACCCTTGTGACCTTGAATATTCCGTCTTTGAGTTATCTTCTCTTGTGAGTAGGTATTGATTGTTACGTCATTGGTTTGTGTGAGAATATTACATCGTTTTCTCAAAAACTGATGACGTTACTCTCACAAACCAATGACGTAACAATCAATACCTGCTCACAAGAGAAGATAACTCTGCAATACGAAAAGACAGAATAGGTCGAGGTCATTTACTTGAGGAAACTACATACCATTCCTACTGGCCAAATATCATGGCCGTAGTGTTTTTTTTGTATTCAGAAAGAAGTTATTCAAAGAAAACAGTTGACTGATGGCAGACGCTGCACCATACCATAATTCATACAAGCTTGAAATAAGGCATCCAGCTCTTCACAGTATTACAACCTAATGCAGGTGAGGTAAGAAAGGTTAAAAGTCACAGAGCAGTAACAAAATAGTGTGTAGATAGTCAGACAGACACGATGATGCCATAATCTGACCTGTGAAAGTGAGCTTGTATGTCATGTACAACAAAGCAATAACAAATCAAATAAGATTTGGATGATTAATTTATTAATGTCATTCACCTTGTAACACACAATTCATTATCATACATAATTAATGTTTCCGTTTTCGATTTACATTAATAAATAATTTAATTTTGCCTATCTCCCAAATAATATTTGTTTTGGTATATATCGTATATACTGGTACCTAAAAAGAAAAACAACTGATGACGGAACTACTTTTTACACTTCAGAATGCAAAATTACAACACAGCTTTTTTTTAGCGCAATTGTTTAGTTTACGTAAACATTAAATAAATCTTTAACTGTGCATTTACAACGTGTTTGTCTACTTTTTTTAAATTAAATTATAAAGAATGCCCAAAGATTTTTTTTGGTATATACGGTATATGCCAAAAAAAATCTTGGTCATTCCTTAAATAGTCTGTTTGTGATTTGTGAAATGTGAAACTGCACATAATGTTTTCACACACGGACAAGTTTATGGCCCGAATCGCATACACCACCACCCTTATATTCTCTCTTACACCTCATTTACAAGTAATTATGTAATTCACAGTGTTTAATGTTAACAAGAGGCTCCAAGAGCATGTATCACTCACCTGGAAATGTTAGCAAAATTGAAGATGAAATAGCTAAATGTTGCTGTATATGTATTTCATGGTTAGTCGGGGGTTATATTTATATGCAATTGGACAAAATCCTGTCATTCCTACAATACTTTCCATTATTGGGCCCCGCCCCTCTGCCCCCAGGGGGTTCAGACCCACCGTTGATACAAAATTTGTTCCCCTTCACCCAAGGATGCTTTAGGCCAAATATGAAGAAGAAAGATTTTAAAGCTATTTTCTATTTTCCCTATTTTGCTCCACCCACTGTTTATACAAAACTCACAGAGTCCCCTTGGCCCAAGTATGCTCCAGACTAAATAAGGATAAAATCCCTTAATCCCTACGATAGAAGAAGAATTTTAAAGGTTTTACCTTTATTTCCCCTATTTTGCCCTGTCCCTCTGCTCCCAGGGGGGCCACACCCACCATATACATGTATACACAATTGAGTCCCCTTGGCCAAAGGATGCTCAAGACTAAATTAGAATAAAATCCCTTAATCCCTACGGTAGAAGAAGGATTTTAAAGGTTTTACCCCTACATGTATTTCGATTGTTTGGCCCCGTCCCTCTGCCCCCAGGGGTCCACACCCACCTTTTATACAAAATTGAGTCCCCTTGGCCTAAGGATGCCCCAGACCAAATTTAGTCGAAATCTACTTGGCCGTTCAGGACAAGTAGCATTTTAAAGGAAAAGTTGACGGACGGACGACGGACGACGGACGCTGCGGTATGGCATAAGCTCACCATGGTCCTTCCAGGTGAGCTAACAATGTGTAAAGAAACATGAAACAGAAATTTCACCTTCATTTAGTTAGTTACTGACATGGTAGTATAGCCATTATGTATCGTGTCAAGACAAGTTCCCGAGACAACCACTTCCAACATTTTTTCTGTAAGAAAGCAAAGCAGTGTCAATACCTGGTACCCTTGAGTGTAGTACCCCATTAATTGAAAATTCTCATCTTGGGCCCCTTTCACATATACCGTTCAACTGGGTGTCTGTTTTTAAATGTAACATTTTCAGGTATAAATCAGGACGGACCTGCAAATATTTATGCAGGCCTTGCAAGCTTTGCCAAGGCTCGCCTTAAAGCAGCATCAGATACTAGGTCCAACTCTATTTCATAAACGAACGACTCTGGTCCACCTGTTTCAACCGTTTGGATAGCAATAAACGAATGCGGCCCAGGTGTCTTCCGACTTTTTAACACCGGCATAGTCTGAGTAGCGTTTACGAATGTTTCACCCATCTCCAGATGTCTATTCCAGGTGTCAAATTTACATCAGGGTGCACAATCTCAAACACATCGTCACATTAATTTGTCTTTTCTAGCTGTCAATATTGGTATTTGAAAACCTAGATCTAGTAACTGGTGTACCCATTATCCAGAGATAAAAAGCCAGATTAAATCAAAATGATGTCTCCAACAGCTGTTCCACTATCATGCTGACACTTCTGCGGCCTGTGAGCTAGATAGAGATGTGGTGTCCGGGTTGAGATTGATAAGTCTGTTACTTGACTCGGCCAGCTCTGTGATAGATACACGGCCATGTTGTTTAATGTATTTAGCGATTGTCTGTAGCTCCTCAACAGTGATGTAAATAAATTTACCCCGGTCATCGATCACACCAGTGAGTCGCCCCTCTGCCACCAGGTCCTGGACACGGTCAATGGCATCCTTGGGGGAAAATAAAATATAAAAAATCACATTTGTAGCCAGAAATCTTCAAAAAAAGTTAACTTCCAGTTATCATGTTATGTAGTAGAAATGATATTGGCAATTGAGGTTTCTTTTTAATGACTTGATATGTATATCAATGTGATTTGTTATGGATGAATTTGGTGATGTGTAATCCAAATATATAACTTACAAACCTGATTACTGGTTATATCATATCTATTTTGTAGACGTTCCAGAGCAAAGCTTGTTTGGTTGTTTGTGTTTTACGTCCTATTAACAACTATGGCCATTTAAGGACGTACCAGGTTTTGGTGGTGGAGGAAAGCCAGACTTCCCGGAGAAAAAACACCGACCTACGACAAGTACCTGGCGACTGCTCCACATAGGTCTCGAACCCGCAACCCAGTGGTGGAAAGCTAGTGGTAGCAGAATGACAGACGCCTTAACCACTTGGCCACCGCGGTCCCTTATAACAAAGCTATTGCACCACTGACTATGGGTTTTCATAAGAATACTACAGAGTATCTTTACATCTACAAGGCTATTCAAAAGAAGAAAGGGAACTCTTACAAGATTTGTTGGTGCCATTATACTCTGTCAGTGCTACAAGATATTCTATGGAATAGATAGCAACAACTCATGACATCTGTAAACCAAAAGGATATTGATACTGAAACATGCAACTACTTTTGACAAAACATCTGAAAATGGGACAAAATGATATGCATACCGGTAGCAGCATTTTGGGTAAGTAAAGTGCTAATGACATGACTTGCCTTTGTTAATCACATAAATTTCTACATATCAGATATAAATGAAAAAACAAGATTCTATACAGTTAAGGGGATGTTCCACACTTTCATTTTTAATACTGCTTTTAAGATATCATTCTCCTTAAACACAGATCAACCTCAATTTCAATAGCTTGATTCAGTAGATGGAACATTAACATTAGATCGTCTTCATGGCTAATGAATATGAAAGTGGTTCTTTCTTTTACCCATTTCAAATACCATTTCCTTTGAGAAAAATAATAATATATTAAATTTACCTGTGTCCTTATTTTAAAGTGTGAAGCCAAGTCTTCAAGCATTACAACTTTTGAAGTCTGCAACAAAGAGAAACAATTTTTATCTTCAGCAAATGGCAAGTTACTATCTTTTGATATTTTTGATACATACCCTGTACATAATGCTACATTTTCATTCCCGAGTTTTCAAAAATTGAATTTAGAGACACAAATTTTAAAGATTCTTCATAATGTTTTAAGAATTTTTTTCCCCTCTATAGTAAATAACAATTAGCTTAGATCAAAATTCTGTTTCTTCAGGTGGTAATATTCACTTTACAGAATATGTGCTTTGATTTTCCAATACATATTAATTGAAATGTACCGTAAAATATTTTTCATCCTTTTTGTCTATTTATCAAAACCAAACCTCTTACCTTTATGTGTTCTATGAACTCCTGTAGTAGTGACTGTGACTGCAGTAAAGAAAGGAGAAAGACATCAGTTGTGTATAAAACAGTAATAAAACTGTAAAGCTAAGGATGTATGCTACCTTTTTGAGATATGCATCTCCTTAAAGAGTTCCACACAAAATAAATCTTTGATGAAGGTTAATTTTGATTTAAGTTAAGGATGTATGCTACCTTTTCGTGACATGTTTCTCCTTCACAAGAGAGTTACACACACATAAAATATCTTTGATAAAGGTTAATTTTGATTTAAGTTAAGGATGTATGCTACCTTTTTGTGACATTTTTTGTTTTGTTTCTCCTTCACAAGAGAGTTACACACACATAAAATATCTTTGATGAAGGTTAATTTTGATTTGATGATGAACTTGAACGTCTTTATAATCAGGTAACCCTATATCAAAAGATCTAAAGGGAGATAATTTTAACAAAAACAAATCATTGGTTACAATTTGTAAGATAGCATTTCACCTCCAGTGAACTGAACAAAACAAGTATTGTAATTTCATTGTTTATAAATTTTCTTCTGCCTTAATAAACTGGTGTACTATAAGTTATATAATAAGGATACCAGATTTTATAAAAGTAATACCGATTTCCTAAATCCTTTACCAAAAAGTATGTACAATCATCTGTTTGTGTATGTATGTCCTTTGTGGTATTACCAAAATCTTGAAACACTACATATTACTTGTCTTTACAATGCTGACTTTGAATTGAGAACATGACATATTCAGGAAACATTAAACTTTGTTGATGTGTCAACTGAATACAAAAGAGAGTGAATTGCTGAATATGATTCTTTTTTCCCTCTTTTTAACTACTTATAGATTTTCTACACAATGACATTCATAACAAACAAGAGATCCTAGAAGGATCTTGGCGACCCACAATCGAAGGATCGTTGTCAGATCTTTTTACTTTCTTTGTTCTTCATTTTCTTAAGTTACTTTTATCAATTCCCATGTTGGAAATCCTAAACAGGATCCTTGTACATTATCTTTAAAACCTTCACATGTCATATGTTATTTGCCACTATGAGGAATGCTACTTCATGTATATATGATATACCATAAGAATTGCATAACTATATTTATCACATAATGGTCTGTGTTATCCAGTGAATATACCCATGTTTTATTTTTTTGCGTATTAACCCATGTGACCTATCATATGACCTATCAGCCCTGTGATTGGTTGTAAGTCACAATTGTTTCAATTGTAACGTCTCGCCTAGGACAAGTACATGACGTCACAGACTTACGCACTGGAGTCAAAATGGCGGCTTTTTACATTTCAAGGTTGCATGAAAATTGCCGTTTTCCACGAATAAATGCCCCAAATCTTGATTAGGTGATAAAAAGGATCTTACACACGTTTTCATTTCATATGAAATTTTTACAAATTGTCACAATTTTTCATTTAAGCTCACCAGAGGCTCGCTCAATTGAAAAATTCTTTGACTAGTTCCATTAATCTCATATGAAGTGGAAACTCATGTAAGATCCTCTATGTAAAATGCTAAACACTTGTAATTCTTACATAATAAGAAGTGCTGTCAATAAGGGATGAATTCTCATTAGGGCCAGGGCTATTTTTAACAAGGGTATCGATGGGAACATACATATAAAATTTGAAAAAGATCCCTTCACTACTTTCTAAGAAATAGCGATAACAAACCATAACTGTCAAAATCTAAGATGGTCACTTTATCTATAAAGTACCTAAAGGAGACATAGTAAAGTCTTGCTACATTTTGTGAAAAGCTGGGCGTTGTTCAAAGCCTGTTCAGCTTAACAAGTCAAAACTGTATTTTTAAAAAAAATATGATTTCCAGGACACTTACATTGAGGTCAGCCTCAAGGTCGGCTTCTCCTTCATCTTCAACAATAAAACTCTCCTTTATCTTTAGATATTCCTCGTGCTCTCTCCTTTCTTCTTCTTCCTTCAGCAGCTTCTCCTCTTCTTCCTTTCAATATGACATGTTTACGGTTATCACATTTTCTTAGTAGTTGCAACATTGCAATTTACAGCTATAATATAATAGCAAGTACACTTAATAACATATACTAGTTTTTTTCTTTAGGGGGGGGATTTGTGTTGTAAACTTCCATTTTTTTCCCTACAACTACACATTTACATATTTAATCAATAACATAAATCGATAAATGTATAACAAGTAAACATGACTATAAAATCTCCCACGGATTTCCATATTAAATCAATAACATATATATGTATAACAAGCTACCATGACTTAATCTTCTACGGATTTCCATATTTAATCAATAACATATAAATGTATAACAAGCTACCATGACTAAATCTCCTACGGATTTCCATATTTAATCGATAACATATAAATGTATAACAAGCTACCATGACTAAATTTCCTACGGATTTCCATATTTGATCAATAACATATATATGTATAACAAGCTACCATGACTAAATCTCCTACGGATTTCCATATTTAATCGATAACATATAAATGTATAACAAGCTACCATGACTAAATCTCCTACGGATTTCCATATTTGATCAATAACATATAAATGTATAACAAGCTACCATGACTAAATCTCCTACGGATTTCCATATTTAATCAATAACATATAAATGTATAACAAGCTACCATGACTAAATCTCCTACGGATTTCCATATTTAATCAATAACATATAAATGTATAACAAGCTACCATGACTAAATCTTCAACAGATTTCCATATTTAATCAATAACATATATATGTATAACAAGCTACCATGACTAAATCTCCCACGGATCTCCAATGAATTCATGGACACCCTACCCACCCTAGTACTTTTTAGTGCCTACCCTTGACTCTCTCAGTAAATTTTCAAAGAAGTACTGTTTAAGTCAAGATCACTCTTAAACCATACAACATTTTTTTTGTTTAAATATAAATTGTCCAACATATTACAGGAAAAAAATAAAAAAATTTGTTTGGTCTTTTGTCAGAAAGTGTATGAATAGAATCTGAGGTAAAATGTGTTTTTGTTTATTTTCATTTTCCTGTAAAATGTGTTTGTTTCATATATTTTAAGTCCAATCCACATAATCTTTCATTTTAAACAGATCATGAAAAATGATAAATGATCCTGAAACTTCAATTTTCAAAAGAGTTGGTTACCTTTATTTTGTCCTCAGCCTTTTGTCTATCTTCCTCTTCCTTTCTTTGTTTCTCCAGAAGCTTTTCTCTTTTCTTTTTTTCCTCTCTCTCTTCTTCCATCATCTGTAAATCAAAGGGTTGCTTTCCTCATCAGAGTTACATATTATCATCTATATTAGTCCTTTCCTAGCCAACTTTTCTTGGGAGAGAAATCAAGATCTAACTAAAGGTGATTGTGATAGTTCACACGAGACCTTGTCTTAATTGCAATAAAATCTATTTACAATTGATAACACAATAAGGTAAAATAGACATATATATTTAACGATCCCAGGTGTCCCATTGCACTGTGTTTTTTCTTACATACAGTACCCCCCTTAACTTCCATTTAGGTATAACTAGCACAATATGGCCAGGACACTTCCAATGAACAGGTAGCTCAATCTGTTAGCGCGATCGTATTACGGTCTGATGTCCAGGGTTCAAATCCGGCTCTAGCCCCACTCAGTCTTACACTCAGACACTGTTGTTGATTTTATTTTGTTTATTTCATAGTTATGATTTCGATCAGTCCCACAAGGTATGCTGTTCTTTTCAGTAGTTATTTATCAAAGCTATGGTAAAGCCTGAGAAAACAGCTTTTCAATAATTTGTTACAGTTTTAGGCAGTGGTTTGGGGATCCCACATTATTTTTTCTACAATGGTTAAATTCACTAAATTGAAATTAAAACAAAAATCAAGAATGAACAGAATTCTGCTGAATGTTGAATTCAAGATCATGGTACTAGAAATGGGTTTTACGTCTGATTAAAAAATATTTTAAGTTCCAACTTAACTAACTAACCCCTTTCACCACTGTAGACCATTATGAACTGATCCATATCAATGCATGGTAGAGTTTACTGAAGTTACATAGGGGTGAAAGGATTAATACAGCAAAACCAATGCATAAATAGATTAAACCTTGTAGTAGAATTCTTTACCAGTCTCTGCTCCTTCCTCTCTGCCTTAGCTTGTTGTTTAGCTTCCCACTTCTTGCCCTTTCCAGCTGGTAAAACATCTTCAAATTTGAATGTACCATCTTCTCCATCTACATCCAAATCGGAATCATCACCCTCACCATCTACAACAAATACGCTATTTTTCAATATTCTGTGAAATGCCTTATAATTAATATACATAACATGAATTCTGTCAGACCAGTCGAAGAGAGATTTATTCCCTATCAGACATTTGGTTTTTGTTTGTGTTTTTATACTCCCTATTTTAGGATTAACAGCTATGGTCATTTAAGAATATGCAAGGTTTTAGTGGGTGGAGGAAAACTAAGTACCCTGAAAAAACCCACCAACCACAGGTCAGTACCTGGGGAAGCCTTGTGTAGGCCACAAACCCACAACCTAGTTTTGGAGGGCTAGCATATATGTCATGTATGAGAAAAGATTCCATTGATCATTTTTTCAGTAAACAGAAGTGTTACTGGGTGGTCGGATGGCTAAGTGGATAACACAGTCGCCTTCCACCAAAGCGGCCGGGGTTCGATTCCCCGATCAGACATGAAAAGGTATAGGGTCACCTGCCCGACTATGTGTTTTTTTTCCAGGTACTGAGCTTATCAAATATTACCATTAATAATGACTTTGCATTTTATGATATCATTTCACAATTAACAGCTTTTTCCATTGATCTATAGGTTAAAAGTTACCGTAACAAATTGCTCAGACAGATGCCATTCTTAAAATTTCACAACATAATATAAATGTTTGGTCAAACCCTGCTAAAAAAACAAAAAGAAGAACAAGAGAGTCTCAACTAAGACCGTTACCAGAGTCGTCATTGCGTCGCCGTTGCATCCTCCCACGTCTGGGAGCTCGACGTCGCACTCCACCAGGGACATTATCAACTTCCTGCCGAACAGCACCTGGCCTTGGACCTTGCTGCTCATTCTTATTATCTATCAAAATTTAGAAGTTGGATTAATCCTCAGTTCACCACAACATAGAGATTTTATTCACATTATCAAACAGTTCTTGGACTCTGAAAGCAGTAAAGTGAACCTTGAATTTCCAAACACCTGGATATTATTAATGACATTTACATGACCCTGTAATAAGGGGCCTAAATGTGAGGTCACAGAGGTCAAGGCTACACAATTGTCATGCAAGTTGCTGTATTTATTAAGGCGTATCATTGCATTTCCCTAGTTGCACCATTTAGTCCACCGACTTTAATGAAAACAAAAATTAACCAGCCAGACCGTGATACGTATTATTGTAAGCCAAAAAACCCTGATGACATGGCATAGAAAAAATAAAAATATTAACAAAATTTCCTTTATTTTGGCCTCAATTTTATTTTTCTTTGTAATGTTACTCTTTTATACTAAAAAACAGTTTTTAAGGAAATAGAGGGACAAAACTGCTTAGTCGTTAGATCAATAACCTTACAATGTTACAGAGACAGGTTTAATACGCCAAGAACTGTTCATGATATACAGTTTACTTTTCCTGTGGGTTTCTTTATATACATAGAGTACTCTAGATCTGTGTGTAAGCTAAAATCAACAGACAACACAGTGAACACTATTATAGTGTCTATAACAGTATGGCAGACACTGATATCATAAGTACATGACGACACTGTTTTGTTTACCTTTTTTCTTTGTCTTCAAAATGATAGATATAATGACAAGAGCTATAGCTATCACAGCAATTACAGAAATATACACAGTAAACGGATCCACTGGTGCCATTCTGTTTTTGTCGACGTATTATTGCAACATATGGCTGTTATTTACCGGAAATCAACATTGACTGTATAATCTAAGAGTTGCGTACGGAATCCGGAAATTCGTCCATAGGGAGTTCAAATGTACGTCAAGAAGTAATTATACTGTTTGGGATATTTTGAGTTTTAGTTTACTACAGTTAATTTATCATTTTTTTGTGTGATATTTTTCATCATAGAGTCTACTACATTTTATGACATTTGACTTTTTTCATTACTCAAAATAGCTTATATGTGATATGTGTGATGTGAGACACTGGAACTATAATGTAGCTGTATGTTGCCTCGCAGGATGAACCATTACTCTTGTTTTACCACAATTAAGTACCTAAAATTGTCTAATGTGATACTCATTCTTTGTTGAATTATGTACAGCAAAAATCGTTGTTTATTGGACCCTTCACAGGTTTCAACTTTTTTTTTTTTTTCTCAATATAGCTACAGGCTTTGTCAGATTTAAAGACACTAAGCTTTCAATGTGCTTGTGGTATATATGTTCATATGTTTGTCTTTTTAACATTTGCCCAAAATTAGGTCTACGAGGTTTCCAAATGACATAGGATTTTTTCTCCAGCTGATTGCCCAATTTCTACTTCAAATGAAATTTTAAATAAGACATCTATACAATATAATGAATTCACCGGTAATGTAGAAAGCTCTAAAATTTAGTTTTAATGAAAAACTATTTCACGTTTTCAGTAGTGAGCTGGTATCTCAGCGAAAGGCTTCCTCCAGACCAAAGTGCAGTGACGAACATGATTCTTTAAAGCGAGCGCTTCACTATAAACATTTCTGCAATTCAGTTTATGGAATCGTCCATGTATATAAATAATTACATTGTCTCATTATTAAGATAGCATCCCATCTTAACTGAATTTAAGGTGGAGGCGGTAAGAAAACAGAAAATAAGTAAAATTAACGGATTATGCTCCCCGAAAATGTCACCGAGACTGGAATAAAGTGTGCGTTTGCAGGCATGAAAGATTGCATACTGGCTGGTATTTGTTACACATCTTGAACTGATCATACCTGGCACCATTCCTATCTCTGAAATGCCTTAACTGTTTAAAGCGAAAGTACTCCAGTGATTCTAGATTTATTTACATTTGACCTTTGGCGATACACAAGTTAAGACTAGAACAAACAATTTGACCTCTGAATTTACTGAGACCTTGACCTTGGACATACGGACCTCAAAACACAACGCCTTAACATTCTTCATAGATCCGTAAAATTTCATCGAACTTTATTCAGCGAGTCAAAACTTATTACTAGGAAAATTAACTCGATCTTTGACCTCAATGTTGCCTTGACCTTAGGTGTATAGACCCCATGAACAATGGTATGCGACACACTGACTTTCTATGTTCAATGTAACCTTAACCTTGACCATACAAGCTACAGCTTCATATCAAATATAAGTTTAACCGAAATGCGTTAATACCGTACGTACGCTTGTTTATTTTAAATCCTACAATACGTATATTAAGACTCTAAAACTGTACTTTCAAACGCAAACAGTCTCTAACGATGATGATATACAAGGCGGAGAGGAGAAGCGTCATAGTGACGCTGACCTTTAAGCGTTCGTTATCAAATGAATGCAAATTTCTTCAATAATTATTTAGAAATCTGCATCAGAAATGCCAATATAGCTTGATGAATGTAACCTGAATTTGGTAGGGTTGTATAATGGCAGTGCCAATAAATGATAAATGATTTAAAGGGGCTGATCGGGGAAAAAATGTCATATTTGCTAAAATGGCATACATACGTTTAAAATACCTACTTATGAAATATACCGATACAAATTTTGCTGAAATTCACTCCCTAAGAGTAAAAATTATAATTATATTAAAGAAATCCTAAATCGTCACCTGACAGTCTAAAACTCTCAATTGACCCAGATCAGTGATGTTACTTTACCGCAAGCGCGTCATCAACAAGGCCAAATGTAAACATCGCGGCGAAAGTAAAAGATGCATGCAAAAGTCATGACAGGCACGAGGTATCAATACCGTTATATGTAACAACAACATATATAGGTTGGAATACTACACTTGCATCATACATGACCTTTGAAAACAATTATTTACGTATAGTATTGCTGTCTTGTCCGCTAGTTGAGTCCGACATGGCACATTTACCGAGACCTTGACCTTGGACATACGGACCACAAAATGACACGCGACACAACGCCTTACCATTCTTCATAGATCCGTAAAATGTCATCGAACTTTATTCAGCGAGTCAGAACTTATGACTAGGAAAATGAATTTGATCTTTGACCTCAATGTTGCCTTGACCTTAGGTGTATAGACCCCATGGAAAATGGTATGCGACACACTGCCTTTCCATGTTCAATGTGACCTTAACCTTGGGTGTTTGGACCCAATAGTTGTATGCAACACAACGCCTTACCATATCCGGTATATAATGTATCCAAAGATTTAATTGAGGAATTTTCAGAGAGTCCAAAGTTATGTTTTTGAACTTAGACCTCAGTGTAACCTTGACCATACAAGCTACAGCTTCATATCACATATAGTAAGTTTAACCGAATTGCGTTAAGGCCCTGTCACACTATAGCGTTTTGTTGGACGTTTGGTTGCGTTTTGAAAAATTGGAGAAACGTCGGGGAACGTCGACGTTCTTCAAATTAAGTTTCTAGGTCAACGTTGTTATAACGTTCTTGTAACGCTTATGTAACGCTCAGCCAACGTTCACTCAGCGTCAGGCGACATTTGTGGTCGAAAATAGCAGCAAAACCTAGCGTTCCATTGCGTTCTCAGCGCTTTGATAGCGTTCTCATAGCGTCCACATCGACAGACGTTAGGAAGACGTTGAAAGAGCGTTACATGAGCGTTAATAACGCTCGGCGAACGCTGACGAACGCTGAGAAACGTTGGCGACACGCTGGACAGACGTTCGACGGACGTTACACTGGCGTTACGCAAGCGTTACCCAAGCGCTAACCACGCGCTGGACACTCGACCCTGATGGGCCGGCGTCCAGAGAACGTCCTGACTTTCGAGTAACGTTCCTCTAACGCGTAAGTAGCGTTTTGATAGAACGTCGTGAATTTTTGTGCACACCCAAAAATATTTCTGACCCTCAGCGTTCGCCGACGTCCCTCGACGTTCCCCAACGTTTGCCGACGCTCGTCTAACTTTCTTGTAACTTGTTTCTAACGTTCTCGACGTTCCTCTGCGTTTCGCAACACGTTACTCGAACGCTGGTGAGAACGTCGTAATGTGACAGGGCCATTAATACCGTACGTACGCTTGTTTTTTTAAAATCCTACAATACGTATATTAAGACTCTAAAAACTGTACTTTCAAACGCAAACAGTCTCTAACGATGATGTCATGTTATACAAGGCGGAGAGGAGAAGCGTCATAGTGACGCTGACCTTTAAGCGTTCGTTATCAAATGAATGCAAATTTCTTGAATAATTATTTTGAAATCTGCATCAGAAATGCCAATATAGCTTGATGAATGTAACCTGAATTTGGTAGGGTTGTATACTGGCAGTGCCAAACAATGATAAATGACTTAACATATATATTTTGAAGATTATTTTTTATCTGGAACACGAGGATCAATACAGGGTTAATACTTTCCGAGAAATCTGTTTTTTTTCCGAATTAGTCTTGTTTATTGCATTTTGGATGTTTCTCTTTACAATATGTACGTGTGAATCCGACGGATTTGGTGGAATGACTTTTCGTGAGTCCAAGCGTGCTAGAAAGGTCTGCTGAGTATATTTACCAATTAAAGTGACATTACAAGACAACATCCTCAGTAATAAAGCACAACAAAAAAAACCAATGTATGAGATAATTCAACAATTTAATATAACAATATAAGTTAAGATCGACAGATTAGGAAGAAAAAGCTTAGAAATAATAAAAAAAGATTCTCATAAATCTTTCCATATATAAGTTATCTCTCTTTTCTCCCTCATTCCTTTTCTCTCATTCTTACTGTCTTTCTTCTCTTCATCTCCTCTCACCCTGTTTTCTTCCATCCATCTTTCCTCATTCTGTCCGTTTCTCTCCCTCTTCTCATTCTATTTGTTTCTCTGTTTTCATTCCCTGTTTCCCTCTTTTTCTCTCCCTATCAATGTTTTTTTCCTCTTTCTCTCTCTCCCATTCTGCTTTCTCGGCATTCATTTCTACATTCTTTACATACATTGACATTTGTATACACTTTGTTCATATACGTAATACTATATATAATATATTAAATAAATACATATACAACTACACTTTTATATATTAACTATATACATATATGTACATATATATATATACATTGTACACGAGTTTACATTTGATTGTGTATACATGTTACAGTACACTTTTGATGGAGAGAAGAGATAACTTGTTTGAAGGAATGAGAATAGATGAATGGTGTAGAGAAATAAAAGTCTACCCAATTTAAACTGTAGCTATAAAAAGACAACACCGCATTTCAATTCCACAGTACCCAACAATGGAAACAACAATAATTTCCTGGCAGAAATAACAATTTTCGGTTACTGCATTAATTATTTCAGGCTTTTCAATCGTTCAAAGGAAATTTTGAAAATAAAATAAAAAACAATAAAACACAAATTTGAATATATTTTGGTAATTTTATATAGAAATGGTGGGAGAATATAATCATTTTATATATAAAATAATCTGTATTTCTTCGTGTCAGTTGAGTTCGGGTTGGATTGCTATGCTCCGGAAAAAATGAATATTTACAATTAATCTTTTACATAGGTACAACTACGCCGCATACACACACATATACAGCTATTTAACAATTTCATAAATAGAAAAATAAATAGTCACACATTATGTACACGACACACGCACATAGATAGCACTTATAACATCAACATTTTCAAATTAAATGAATTGTTGATAATAGTTCAGTGGAAAATATCATGATCCATTTCAGAAAGTTTTAGTCCAGTTTTAAATAATTCACTACCCGTTTTAACGATTCCCTCTCTTTTGAACATTCACTGAAAATCCAGTAAGCATCGGATGAATGCTCTTCTCGGGAGTTCCAGTCCGAAAAGTCAATGCAAAATTGTCTGTATTTTTTTCATTCATTGATCTAAAACATGAGGCGGCTTGACCTTTTCTTCTGTCCTGCGCACCACGACTTGGACTTGGAGCGGAAGTGACGCAGGTCATCGGCGTGGTTTCTGTCAAGCATAGGTTTGTAGGCCATGGGCTCGCACATTTCCTGCAAATCATTTGAAACAATTGATAAGTTGTTAATAATAGTTTCAAAATACTTTTTATTACAAATGACTTCATTGAAAAAGTATTCTATTGTTTCCAGTCACACTTTATGGAATTTTCTAGATAATACAAACATGGATTTCAAATTGTAGTTATATCCGTTCTGAATTTACGTATGCCTGTTATTTAGTATTATTTGATAACACTTATCGGTTTATTTTTCTTGAGTAATTTCTATTTGCTTGTCTATTTTTGTTTTGCCAGGCGCATAAATAAAACAAAATTCGATTTTGAAATCAGTGCCACATTTCAAATCTTATCATATAAATGTCAATAGATATATCAAAACCTATTCTATCATGTCAAAATGTAAATTTGAAAAGTCAGGATTCGTACAATCAGATTGACCGTCGCAGATGACATTAAAGGATAAGACGACATATTTACCTGCTTAGTTTCGTAGAAAGCCTTGTACCCATCATGCAGTAGGTACACTTCCGGGTAGTTGAGGAGTGGGTAGTTGTCAGTGTTCATTTCCCTGTCTTTGTTCCTGAGGAATCGGCACCTGTAGACAAAGGAGAACATTAAAATACAATTCTATTGTTTCAAATATACTGACATAAAACAATGAGAGCTATTTTAAATAATAAGTGTTATCTTGAATGTGATCGACTGACACCGTTTCAAAACATTTCGATCTGTTTATTATTATATTAATTTAAACATATTTTATTTCTGCCGGTACACAAAGAAAGTTTTTGGCACTAGTTAAGTTTAGGATCATTAAAGAACTCAGAATTTGAAACGACATTGTAATTATTTCGAAACTAAAACAATCTTGTGCACATTGATTTTATGAATCGCTTCCGGTTTGAGATGATAATGTAACAACGTCATTACTTACATTTTTGGACCTCTCTCGGACGAAAACTCGCAGTGGAAGATGAGAATATCCCGACGGTCACCTCGGGCAACCTCCCTATCCTTCAGCACCTCCGTAACTTGGTCTCGTGTGTATCTGTTCTCGGCATTCTAAAATCGTCAAACAAAACGGTTAAGTGATGTCAGGGGGCACTGGTTATGGTACAGTGAACAGGAAATTTATTGCAAGATTTTTCTATTTAGGATAAATAAAATAAATATTGAGTTTCCGCTCGTGTTTTCTATAAATCAGGATGACAAGCCATTTTTTTTTAAAAAATAGTTACATATAGACATAGTGTTTACACGTTAACAGTGCTTATCTTGAACTAATTATAAAAAATATGTATACTAGGCAAGGGTACGCACTAGAAGTTACAGTTAATGGGGAAACATAATTTTTCTTCTGACATCGGAAAAATGAACTTTGTGAGATGCATCGTAGAGCAATACTTGTGTAATACAATAGGGTCGATGTCAAACAAACAGTGTTGTCTACATGATACACTAGTATTACAGAAGTAAAACGCCAACCTCCTTACCTTAATGTGTCCTCCTTCATACTCATAGGGGTAACGGCAGTCAATCACGCGGAAACTGCTGACGGAGTCGTCGAACTTTCCCGCCAAAACATCAGACATCTGAAAACAATTTTAATATAATGAATAAACAAGATAAATATTATTTGCTGGGTGCCAACTGGTGAGATTGTGGTAGTCTATGAATGATTCGACTGTCCAACAACTTAGTCCAATAGTGTCGATGCTATTAAATTCAAGTGACAGTTCAGTTGAAAATGGCGTATTCGACATTTCTTGAGGGAATGATGGAAGAGAATGTCCTAGGGACGCCCATTTCATGATATGAATCGAAGATTCATGCCAACAGAACCCTCTGTAAATGTTACTGAACTTGTACCAGTTGTTTTGTCAGGGATAGAAAAAAAAATTGGAAGCTAATTATTTTGATAACTAAAACTTCAGTTACACTGTTCTTACACTCTGTTGGGTACACTTACCGTTTCGGATGTGATGCTCTTCAGGTCAGAGTGCTTGCCAGGGATTATGGGTAGACAGAAGGCTTGGGTTCCGTTTCCGATCAGGTCCTCCTCCTCCACAAGTCGCTCCACAGCGGAAATGACTTCACAACGGGTGAAAGGTTCAGCCTGGAAGAAGACGTCACAACAATATAACAGATGATAAGAAATCTAAATTTTAAATGAGGTGCAGGCATCAATGCAAAGTTTGCAAAATGGAAATTTTATCAATTTAAATGGAGTTTCTTTAGTATACACTGTTTCGAGGCTTCTTTATAAAAAAAAAAAATTGAATGGAAATCGTGGAAAACAAAACTCAAAATAAATTGAGGAGAGTTAAAGACACGCGTCGTCCATAATATTGATACATCTTATTTACTAGCTATCAATTCGCATCTAGGTTTAATTACTACCAATGTAAACTTACCCCAAACGACAAGGATTTCGTCAGTGGTTTCCTGGATTGGTTCTGTTTACAAGAGTCATCTAATCTCGGTCGCTTGGAGATGGAACCGTCGTCAATGAGACACTTGGACTTCTGGAACAGCGTTCGTCGGCGACAGTACGACTGCGACATCTAGTGGAGAAATAGAAAAACAGTGATGTTAATGATCGTAACAGTATTCATATCGTGACAATGGAGAATATTGGATGGTTTGTGTACAGAAACTATTATCATTTATTGATAATTTTTTTCTTCAGTAAATTAAAACAAATGTTGATTTTATGTTATTTTACCCAATTAATGACTGAAAAATCTGGTTAAAAACGAAAGTAAATATATTTGTTGATAAATGAGGTTTTATAATATTTTTTTCTGTCTTGAACGTATTTAAATATTTTCATATAATACTAAGGCAACCCCCGACCGATAGGTTGTATCTTTCAGTACTTACGTCCTTGAACTTTGGAGTCTGCATCACGTGGGTGTCTGGCTTGTTGTCACTGTCAGTGCATGCGTCCTAAAAAGAACCAATTGTATCGATAACAGTTCAATATTCATAACAAAGGTATTTCCTGGTTTGTATTTCTTGTCATTAATATGTTGAGTTTCTAAAGTTTTGATTAAGCGTAACTTTTGAGGCTCAGTGTATCGTTAAACCCTTACGTATCACTTACGTGAATATAAGACAAAGAAAATGATAAATTACTTGTAAATGGTTTAAGGTAGCATATAGCCTTAACACACAAACAAATCTCGTCCAACAATCCTAGATTATATTTTTACTTACAAACTCCATGCCGAGTCCCGAGTCCTCGTCCTGTACAGGAGGGGGATGCACGACCTTGCCTGGGGGTGTCATAACGTCAGCCAAGTCCATCGGCTCATCATCTTCAAACTTCAACAGACCAAGGGGGCTGAACTGTGGAGGCAATGATATTGACGATAAAACTACAGAAACATATACTGTATATATTGTCCTATTTATACCATATATATGTGAACAATTCTTATTGAATTAAATAATCATTATTTTTAATATATTTGTCAATAATGGATGATAAATGATTGAATTGTAGATATTAAAAATGCTTTATATTATCTTTGTTTCTTCCACTATTTCCATTCTATCGTGTAAAACTAACTTACCTCAAAACTGGTCTCGGAATAATCCATCTTGCTCAATGCTGAGAAGTTCATCTTTCTGTAATGAAAAAGAAACAGTTTTAAAGAAACGATCATATTACAAGTAAATTGTTGGAGAGTTTTAAGACGGTATGTGATGCATTCGTCACTATCACTGTAATATTACACACTTTGTAGGTTAGTTATTCCTAGATCTGGCGCTCGGTCGGGTGTGTTCGGACTAAATGGACCAAGTGGTCAGTTGAGGTACTTTGTACCCAGCTTTACCGAATACTGTGTCCTGTAGTGACCGCAGGGTCCACAATACTGACCACAACCTGTTTTGGTGACATGTGTAATAGGGTGGACAATAACTTGACCCCAGAGGGCCAACGTGTCCGAAGTTGTAGCTACCTGTGTTATACTGGTCAACGGTGATACTTAGATCCGAGATTTATGACTGACCAGTCGTGGACATGACAGGTCAGAGGCCGAACTATTACGACTTCGACATGAAACTCAGTCAGATTAAATCACTTGAATACGCTAAAAAATGATAATTCAATATGAGACAAATTGATATAATAAATCGTTATACTAGTCAGAAAAAAAGTTTTGCAAAATTAATAATACTTTTCAATTGGTATAATTAATAAACAGCTTATTTAAGATATTTAAGCTAGTACCAATAAACGTAATACCAGCATCGACATGTGACAAACACTTTTTTCTTTCAAATTCGACAGAAAAATAAACGAAAAAAGTCTTAACCCAACTTTGACGAACAGAAACCTGAAGCAATACTTAATGCCAGGTAAGAAATATCCTATATTGCGGTTAAATGTTAAACGCTCACCTCTGTGAAACAATCCCTTCTTAGTTTCCTATGTTGCAGCTTAGTGATAGGTTTATAAGTATATGTTCGCTATGTTGACTCTGAGAAAGGTGAAGGTATACTGACGTTCCTAGCCGATGTACCACCTTATATATGCATTACGAGACAGCCCTAGAGTATCTCTCCTTAATTTCAATTACTTCCTAAAATCACATTTTAATAATTAGTTTGACATATCGACGGTCTACTCCTCGAACCGAACAGCACCTTTAGGTCATTCTCACAAGGGCTATTCTATGTATTAATTGATGATGTCAGGAAATCGGTTAGCCGTGCTTTAATTAAGTGCCCTAACAGCGAATTCATTGAGATGTGCGCATGACAGGACGGACAGGTAACTGCTTTCTTTCGACACTCGGTGAATATGAACATTTTGATGATTTCTAAACTATTTTAATCATAATTTGTCACATATTTTAACTAATGTGTATTTCTGTGGTACCTGTAACTCAGTGGACCCGATATGAACTTTATGTTAAACATATATATGGGTAGAAAACGTAAAGGTAGAAACTCGGACACCGGGCTGACCCCTCCCTCTAAAACCTGTGCTGTAGGTACCTATACGAACGACGCATTGCCACATAGTGTTCTACAAACATCAGAAATACTGGCAGAAGCACATGGATCTATATTTGGGCAACAATTCGGGGATATATCGAACAATTCTAATAACATGTATCAGAATGGGCCTATTGACAATCGATCTACTCCACAAGTACTCCCGTACGGTTAACCAACCGGTTTATCAACTCCCGTTCACAGGTGCTTTACCTGTACATACATGTTGCAGTACGCCCACCAGTCAACTCGGTGCGCACGTACATCAGCCGTCCTTACATCAGCCGTCATCAGCATACCCGGGGTATCGACTTCACCACTCCCACCCCGACCCCGACACCCGTCCACTCCACCGGCGCCTATCTCGGCCACCAGCCATATCACCATGCAGATGCTCATGGCCAACATTGAATAGCAGAATTGAACAAGTTGACAATGGACTTACATATAAATTACAAAAACTCGACATGCTTGACGAGATAAAAAATAAATTTGAAGTGTTTGAACAACTAAACGAAAATCTAAAACAAGAGATCACCAATATACAGCACACGACCCAGAAACATTCCGACGTTATTAACAAACAGGAAGAACATCACTTCAATATTGAACAGAGACTCCAAAGTCTCGAACGGAGAAACTCAGACCTGACGAGGGAGAATCACGATCTACATGAACGTTTCCTTAAATTGCAAACACATTCTATGAAATATAATTTGATTTTTACCGGGATTGAAACTACTGGGCCTGTACATGAGGAGAAAACCGAACAAGTGTTAACAAAATTCCTATTTGAGGAGATGGAGATGTCCGATGCTGAAAACATTAAGTTTCAAAATGTTCACCGACTGCGGGCACGGCGGGATGGGAAACCACGAAGCATTATTGGAAAGTTTGCTAGATACGAGGACCTCGACCGCGTCCTAAAGTTATGCCCGTCAAAACTACGGAATAAACCGGAGTTCTCAATATCCCAACAATACCCACCCGAAATAAGTGATAGACGTTACGCTCTGTACCCGAAAATGAAGGAACTCAAACGTAGCCATGTGAACGTCAAAATTGCATACGACACCCTCTACGTGGACGGCCGTCCGTACGATGACCTCCGGCAATATCAACGCGATACCGTTCCATGGAACGCGAACGTGGGTCTCCCCAGCTGGAACGGAGGAGCTGGTCCCCAGGAACGTAGTCAAGGCCCCCAACCAGAACGTGGACATGAACGCGGTCCTCCGTCGGAACGCGGGAGTGATACATCTCGTACGGCTCCACGAGCACCCGGGTGCGAGCTCGCGGCCCCCCAGGGCCCCGGGCGTGGCTCGGCCAGCGTTTACTCAGGTCCTTCAGTGTATTCTGGACAGCATCCTCCCCAAGACCCAGCATATCCCCCAGGACAGGGGCACCAGTCCCTGCCACGCAACGGGCCCCTGTAGGACAGACACTCAGACACGTTTCTTAACGAACCACGACATAATTTCAACATTGAACTCAAAATTGGTTTACTAAATGTATGTGGTCTGAAATCCAAACTTCTCAATCCAGATTTCCATAATCTGATATCTAAATACGATTTATTACTGTGTGTTGAATCTAAAACTGATGAACTCGATGACATAAATTTGCCAAATGAATATGCATACTCCGCTAAACACAGACAGAAATGTAAAAAAAAGTCTGGCGGTATTATTGTAATTTATAAACAAGTTTTGTCGAGGTTTTTAAAATTCCATAAGTCCGAGTCCGAATTTGTACAATGGTTTGAAATTTCGAATCACATTTCGAACATGAATGAAAATGTTTTACTTGGCTGTATCTACATTCCTCCAGAATATACAAAATATGCATCTGATAATGCTTTTACTGAAATAGAGGAAGAGTTAATTAATTTTTCACAAGGAAAGGATAATGTTATCCTGGCAGGTGATTTTAACGCAAGAACCTCGACATTACCGGACTATATTGAACCTGATGAAAGACTATTAGATATATTAAATGTTGTAGATAAGAATGAAGATATTGATAATATGAACTGTGTACGTCAACTTATTGAGCAAAAAATCCCCCTTCAAAGATATAGTCAAGATAAAGCCCGACAAAATAGATATGGGAATCTGCTAATTGAAGTATGTAAAAGATCATCTCTTTTTATTGCAAATGGTCGAATATGTAAAGATAAACACATAGGAAGAACGACATGTAAAGATACAAGTGTAGTAGATTATCTTATAGTAGATAGTTCAGCTTTTAAACTTGTTTCAGAATTCGAAATATGTGATTTTAACCCAATGTTTTCGGACGTTCACAATCAAATCCACTTTGTGTTAAACTTTACATGCGATACACAACCCCCATTAGATAAGAAAGAGGATAACTTTGATAATAAACGTGTAACATGGGACACATCCAAAAAAGATGAATTCACACAGGCACTTAATATAGATGTAAATCTTGAACTCCGCGATATTAGCACCGCTATAGACCAAATGAATGAACGTGATAATGTAAACTGTGAACAAATGAACGCGGTGGTTAATG
>NW_018406415.1:577563-582929 GCF_002113885.1 Mizuhopecten yessoensis
TGATGATGATGATGATGATGATGAGGTATTAAATGGTAGAATAACAGAAGAAGAAATTAAAAAAGCATTAAAACAACTTAAAAATGGTAAGGCTCCTGGAATGGACAAAATATTAAATGAATATTTAAAATATTCTCCACCAGAGATGATAACTATTTATTGTACCTTGTTTAATGTTGTTTTAGATACTGGTATTATACCAGAAAACTAGACTATTGGTATAATTAAACCGATGTACAAAAATAAAGGGAATCCAGAAGATCCTGACAATTATAGGGCCATCACGCTCATAAGTTGTTTGGGTAAGTTATATACATCTATCATAAACAATCGCTTAAACCACTTTGAAAAACAGAAGAACCTGATATCTAGGAATCAAGCGGGGTTCTGAAAGGGATACTCGACTGCTGATTATGTTTTTATTTTACATATATTAATTTCACTCTATCTTAATAGTGGTAAAAAACTGTACTTTTAACGATTTTCGCAAAGCGTTTGACACCATGTGGAGAGCTGGGTTGTGGCAAAAATTGCATAATAGTCGTATCAAAGGAAAAATGTTTCCAGATTGTTAAAAATATGTATAGTAGTATTAAATCATGTGTGTAATACAATGGAAATACGTCAGATTTCTTCCCGTGCCTTATTGGGGTCAGGCAGGGGGAAAATCTTTCACCGTTCCTTTTCTCTTTGTTCCTAAACGATTTAGAAACGTTTTTTAAGTCCCTTGAATGTGTTCCGCTAGAAATGGTGAAAGAAAAACTATCTGATGAACTGCATATTTTAATTAATTTTTTGTCTTGCTATATGCAGACGATACACTTCTTTTTCCGGAAACTCCAGAAGGATTACAAAATGCATTGAATATTTTTCAAGAATATTGCGATATATGGAAATTGAAAGTAAATAGTGATAAAACTAAAATTATGATATTCTGCAAGCGGAAAAGTAACCAAAATCATGTCTTCTTTCTCGGAGACGTAATACTTGAGATTGTTGATTGTTTCACATACTTAGGTATTATATTACACTATAATGGAAATTTCGCTAAAGCGCGAAAAAAACTGATTGATCAAGCTCAAAAATCATTATTTGCACTTTACAAAAAAAATCGGAATCATGCGCTTCCAATGGACATATAATTTAAGCTTTTTGATTCTGTTGTAGAGCCAATATAACTATACGGCTCAGAAGTGTGGGGTTTTGAAATTTTGAAAACGCTAGAGCAGACGCACCTGAAATTCTGTAAGAGAGTTTAAAAAATCAGATCTAGCACTCCTACTTTTATGGTATATGGAGAAATCGGGCGGTTCGCAATGGAAATAAATATTAAACTTAGAATGGCACGTTTCTGGAATAATTTAATCGATACGCATAATGAAAGTAAACTCAGCAGTATATGGTTGAGATTGGCACTTAATTTACACGAAACTGAATCATATTCTTTTAAATGGGTTAGTAAAGTTAAAAGTATTTTTGATGAATTTGGTTTTTCATACATTTTTGAAAATAAGATATGTATGAATAATATGTTCTTTAAAAATCACCTTAAACAAAGCCTTCGAGATCAATTTATACAAAATTGGTTTTCCGAAGTTCATAATTCGTCGAGAGGAGAATTCTACTCAATGTTCAAGTGTGAATTCGGTTTTGAAAAATATTGTCTGAAAATAATAGACTACCAAACTACGTACGTGTAATTTGAAACTTCCCATTGAAACTGGGAGGTGGCAGAATATTCCAAAAGTAGATAGGATATATGTAACCTTTGCCTTAAAAATATTGGAAATGAATTTCGTTATCTTTTTACTTGTAGTAATGTGGAAGTGAAAAATTTACAAAGAAAATACGTTCCAAATTACTATCGTACAAATCCAAATGAAAATAAAATGAAAGGTCTTTTGTCAATATGTCACGAACAAATTCTGATAGGATTTTCAATTTTCCTAAAACATAAACATTATACATATACTATTACTTGTTGCTTCTATAGATCCATAATATTGAAGCACATTTTGGTCTATATCACTGATATGTACAAATCAATATGTAAAGTAGGTGACTATGTGAGTATTTTGGATACGGAAATGTATGCATATGTGCGTGTGTGTGTATATGTATCTGGGATGTAGTCATATGTTTGTGAATATATGTGTGTATGCGCGTTATACGTAGGCGTGTTTGTTGGTATGCATTGTATGTGTATGGATGTGCATATATATGTATATGCAAAGGTCTGGATATATGCGTGGCTATCTACATAATATATATGCATTGCTGTGTCTAATTACGAAATAGTTCATTTGTACAACATGTTATCATGCATATGTATATATCCTGTCATAATTTAATATATGAATTCATGTACATGTACCTCATGTTACACGTTTTCATGTGTCTGATTGTTGGAAATAAAATCTGAAATCTGAAATCTGAAATTACGAGACAGCCCTAGAGTATCTCTCCTTAATTTCAATTACTTCCTAAAATCACATTTTAATAATTAGTTTGACATATCGACGGTCTACTCCTCGAACCGAACAGCACCTTTAGGTCATTCTCGCCCGGGCTATTCTATGTATTAATTGATGATGTCAGCTGAGGCGAAACAACAGATTTACACCATTTGACAACTTAAGCTGGTATACCGTCCACACCTGTGGCTGTTTTGGCATTCATTTTATTGAGAATTTTCTCAACTTTGTCAGATGTTATTTTCTGAAAATTAAAGTGGATGTTCTCAATGTGATTTTGTATTTCCACAATGCTTGGGTGATGTTAGACACTGTAACTAAAGAAGCTGTATGTTGCCTCGGAGGATGAAACATTACTCTTGTTTTACCACAATTAAGTTCCTAAAATTTTAAAATGTGTTTAATAAAATTATTTATTTTACAACTTCCGGTAATTAGTGGATACCATAAAAATTAGACATTCATAATCCCAGTGACGTTAAGCGCGATGTTGGTGACACCGCTTCAAAACACGCATGGCGCCCGCTAAAAATATCGCTGTATTATTCAGTTTTCAGAACTTGGTGTCATATTATACATAACAGAAAACTTGATTTCAAGTTCATTCGTCTTATGCTGTTGATGGATAGTATAACAAAACATGAATGAATTCTGTTTCGCCTAAACAACCTCGAAAACGTCACAAAAACTCATGAAACGCGTAACATCTGCGGGGTAAGACTTTTCAAAGAAATTCTATTAATTCGTTCCAAAAGTGTGGAGAATTTTAAGAACAAGATTTACAGAAACAGAAATGACGTCAAAAATGACGTCAAAACTTTTATTGGGATTAGTGATTGGCATATTTACCAAGTCTTCTCCAAACCGCTATGAACAGAATGTAACTTTTACCCAGCAGGAAGCTGGATATGAATCTATCGTGTTGACAGGAGGATATTGTCAGATGTTTGATATATATAAAGCTATATTTGTAATGTGTCTTTGTCGAAATTATCATACAAAGAAAACTATCTATCTCAAAGAACGTTTTCTTGTAAAACAGGCAAAATAAAAAATTCCGAAATTTGTACAGTAGTTTTTTTTTTCGTACATTTTCCATACATTGAAACTTTGATGACGTTTAATAGTAAATTGCAAAACATGAAATAAAATAACTAAGAATACTAAGAATACGTCTTGACTGAATAGAATGAAACACTTTTCACTTTCGTTATGGGATCAATAACGAAAAAATCGCACTCCACTTTACAGTTTCCGAAAAATGTCCCACTTAGGCGACGTAAAGGGAATAACGTCGCGTAACAATTAGATTGTCAAACATCAGTAGAAATCGTGGGCCATTTTAATATTTCGAGTGAATTTCATGCATTGTTATAATTTTCGAAACATTTAGTAGAAGTATAGTCAAAACAGCATATATCTGACGGTGATACTTATTCTATGTTGACTTACGTACAGCAAAAATCTAAAAAAAAACACCTCGTTTTGAAACGATGGAAACTATTTGGAGAATCCCACAATCCCACATATATCTCCTCCTTCTAATCCCGGCCAACTTTTAAAATTAACTTATTTCAAAACAATTATAAAAAAGTGTATTGTTATTATTATTAGTAGCATACAAGAAGGTCATACAAAATAATGCAAAAAATGTATGATAAAACATCTAAAAAGCGACGTCATTTTACGTTACACAGGTGTCGCCAACATCGCGCGTAACATCAGTGTTTTGCTACACGATTTAAAATGTCTTTGAATGAAATGTCTCTTCCAATTCAAGTTCTTTATTAACTTTGAACTTTACAGTTAGAAGTCCATTTGATAAACATAAAAGATTGTTGAGTTTTTGCTTACATTTTTTTTAATTTAATTATCTTTTTGGGCGGGGGTGTCACTCGAGCAGTTTTTGTTTATTTTGACCCTTCACAAGTTTCAACTTTTTGTTTTGTTTTCTCAGATACTAACAATCAATATAGCAACAGGCTTTGTCAGAATTAAAGACAATAAGCTTCAATATGCTCGTGGTGTATAGATGTAAATATGTTCGTCTTTTTAACATTTGCCCAAAGTTTGGTCTATGTGGTTTCCAAATGACATAGGATTTTTTTCTCCAGCTGATTGCACAATATCTATTTCAAATGAATTGATACAATGTAATGAATTCACCGGTAATGAAGATAGCTCTAAAATTTAGTTTTAATGAAAAAGTATTTCACGTTTTCAGTAATGAGCTGGTGTCAGGGGCGTTTTCTAGAATATTTGAAAGAGGGGGCGTATAATGAAATCTGTCGCCGAGCGGAGCGAGGCTAAAAAAGAATTTGGACCTTTTTTTTGCTAAAATACATAAAATAATTGTGAAATGCACTAATGTAACGGTTCCTGACTTGGAGCATGTATATTTTATAGTTAAAGTGTTAGGGTTTGACATTTTTTATGCCGAATTCTCTCCATTAATTGTCTATGGTATATTAAAATGATTGGATGGATCTTAACAGCAGCAGACCAATAACGAGAAAATCCAAATTCTAGGGTACAAGGCGTTACTTAACATTTCAATAGTCAAAGGCCAGGATTTTATGAACTGGAGGCGTAATTACGGTTGCCCTGGTAGAGGGTCCATGGGGAAGCTCAGAAGCTCCTGGATTTCAACAATTTAGCATCTAATTATGTAGTAGCCAGACTGATAAATATCTCTCTATTTTAGATTAAGTTCTGGTTTCGTTGAACGACACACATGATACAAGACAAACAAACACTGAAGTATACAGTTCTTTCGTTCTAAAAATATTGTAGGCTTTAATGTGGAATACATGATTGAATATGATAAATTGCCATATTCAATACAATATTAGCAGATTACGATAGTTTTTTTTTGTTTTTTTTGAAAGGGGG